>NC_061514.1:135525107-135600407 GCF_022539505.1 Lolium rigidum
TCTCCGACGACGAGCCCTCCGCGCATCTCCCCGTCCGCACCCCTCTCACCTCTCCCCCTCTCCGGACCGTTTTTCGTTCACAATATCGAACCTCCGTGATCCAATATGTGCTGTCCGAGGTGACGGCGGGGTAGGGCGCCGCGTCCGAGCAAGGGATCTGTCCATCCCCCGCCGCCGACGACGAGCCCCTCGCCTTCTCCGTGACGAGCCCTCCGCATCTCCCGACCGCACCCCTCTCATCTTCTCCCTCTCGATCTCGTTCTTCTTCACCGGGCCCACAAAATCGAATTGAACCGTCGTGTATTGCTTGCACTGAACCGCGCTAGGTGTGTGTTAATTGCATCATTTTTGTTCTTCCGTTACGGGATGACGCCGTATCACAATGAATTAGAAGGCTTTCCCCCGAACACAACAAAGGAGGGCGAGTTGCAATGGTTCGCTAATCGTCGCCATCGTTGATCAGTGCCGGGCCCATGCCGAGTCGTTCAACCGGTGCACAAAACCTCTAGATGTAGTAGAGTCTCATTTGTTTTTTTGGGATGGCAAGCACTTATGACCGCGTCTTCTCCATGGAGAAATCTGGCTTAGCATCCCCAGACCAAGTCAGGATATGGAGGACAAGGAGGTGCACTCGAAGCGGACATGGACATGGAGGTGAACCCGAGGCCGGACATGGAGGTGGAACCTGAGGCTGGGGATGCATGGAGGTGAGCGTGTGCGCGCCATGTTGGTGGAGGTGATGCAGAGGCACATGGCCATGGCCTGCAGAGTGAAATATGTTGCCGAAGACAGAGGACACCCCCATCTGCTTGCTGATTTGTACAACCGTGAACCGCAAGGTGCCGGAAAGGATACCATATTTGCTGAGTTGATAGAGGGTCAAGTTATTGCAGCCACGATGGGTACAATGTCAAGGTTTTCACCACAAATTAAGTTACCTTGTATTAAGTTTAGCCACCGATTAAAGGTAACGTTGGTATTCAACGCGATATCTCTCGATTTTGGCCTTGCACACCCCAGTTTCAATACCAAAGCCATACGCAGGAGTACCGATAGTCGGTGTTAAGACCTGGTTATGAGAGTATCCATGTGTGCCCCATTTAATCTAAATGTTCCATGATTATGCCAAGGAGAATACCGTTCCAAGCAAAGCTTCCGGGACAAAGATGCCGATGGTAGGAGAAAGATCCCGTAGAGTTGCGTTAAGGCACTTCCCATTGATTCCAAGGCTGCAAGGAATGTTTCTTTTCAAAGGAGCAATCAAAGGAAGTGACAAAGGCACAAACCGGGCGGCAAGACGGGAGAATGATCTCAGTCATCCAGCACGGGGATGCATGGAAGGATTTTGACAATATTCACAAAGACTTTGCCGCCGATGCTGTGGAACATAAGGCTTGGACTTGCCACGGATGGCTTTAATCCCCACGGAACATGAGCAAACTCCACAAAGATGTGGCCTCGTATTTCAAAAGCCACAACCTCTCCGCTCGTGGCATGTATGATCAGTCCAACTTCATGCTTGCATTGCTAATCCCCGGTCCATCCTCTCCGGGAAAAGATTTTGATGTCTTCATGAGCTCTTTGATGAAGAGCTGCAGGAGCCTGAAAGGTGTTAAACGTATGACAATAGTCCAAAGACAAGTGCCTAACTCGTGCTGCAATCTTATGGTGTATTCATGATTATCCGGGCACTGCACACACATTGTCGGGGAGGGCCACAAATTGGTTACCAGCATGTGTGCGTTTGTGACAAAGAATTGTCTGAAATTAAGGAACAAAATCTGCTTTATTGGGCACCGCCGTTGGCTACCCCGGCACCATCCTTGGAGAAATAGCAAAGACCAATATGGTGCTTCCTAAAGCCGTGAGAAGCCAGCTGGAATTAATTTTGGGGAAGAGCTGAAGCAACAGCTTGATAGGGTTAGAGATGTGACACTGTGCAAGCTTCGTAAGAAAAGGAAACGTGAGGGACTACCAAGAAGGAGCTGGATCACAAGCCAGGGACCACATACTCTAAATATTCAGTCGAGAGCAGGACCCTCGATGAATGCAACACTTCCAGAAAAACATCTGTGATAATTTGAAGTCATACTTTTGTGCTGAAACATACAAGGCAAGACCAAAGACACTGTGAATTCAAGGCTGACTGATTTGGAAGACATGGGCATAAGAGGTGACTCTGGTACTCTGCGACTGCTTCACCGATTCTTTGAGATGCTACAAAAGCGGCAGTATACAATGAGTAAACAAGAAAATTGCTTTTGAATTCATAAAAGCTGTGAGGTTTCAAGATGGCACGCGTCTAACATATCCAAGTGTGTTGTCACGGATAAGTGCAAGCTTCAAGGGTCAAGACCCATGATCGTCATATATTGCTTCAAAGGATCTTTACCTACCGGGGTTTCTCGAGGAACAATCCATGAAGACATATATGAAGCGCGTCGAATCCTGAATTTCTTCGCAGAGTCAGAAGCGTAAAAACAACCGAAGAGACGTTCAGACAGATTTGAAAAGGAAATCGTAAGTTATTTCTTTGCAAACTTGAGAAGATCTTCCCCCATCTTTCTTCGACGTGATGGTGCATTTGGCCATCCATTTACTAAAAGAGGCATGCTTTAGAGGCCCAAAGTGTATTACTATTGGATGTACCGTTCGAAAGAAGGCTGCTAACATTGGTTGCTATGTCCTAACAATGCCAGGCCGGAGATCGATTGCCGGCTATATTGTTGATGAGTGCCCCATATTTTGCTCGAGATATTTCGACGATGTTGAAACAAGATTCCAACCGTCCAAGCAGAAATCCGCAGCGGTGGGATGATTCGGCGACATTTGTGATGTCCGTTTTCAAACACGGTGAAATTTATCGAGCTTCTCAATATGTGTTTGGCCGGTGAGGACCATGACAACATGGTGTGGTATGTGCTCCGAAGTTGCCCCGAGGTTGATCCACAGCATCGAGTACTGTGCTTTCTTCATCCCCTTATATAGATAGGTTATTGCAGCTTCCTCCAAATAATAATTAGGATCTATTTTCTTCGTTGCCATTCTCCAAATTGTGGCAACAAGAGTTGAACCAACAAGGTGGTCGCATCAATGTTGACAGATGGCTTGCCAAGAACTTTTGCTAGATGGTTTCATACTCATGTGAGATCTTTAGCTGGTTTATTTCCTGAAGATTTTGAAAAGTTCATGACATAATTTTGTCGTGTGTGTTACTCACCCCTTGCTGATTTTATGCAGATTGAAAAATGCGAAATGATGTCCGTCCTGATCTCTATGCTTCGAAGTGCAAACCAGATTTTAAGGAGACCATATTCCGCATGTGTTGTTACGTGTTCGTACCATACCGTTGACCGCGAGAAGAACAGAAGACACAAAATAGTGAACTGGGCTTCGAGGGAGATCATGATGGCACAAAGATTGACTTCTTGGTCACCTCAAATCCATCATCGCATTGCAATACAACTCCAGCGGTGTCTACCTGCCGCCTGTCCCTCCTGTGACCTGTCGACCTTGGTGGTAGGAAACCCGGCTCGACGATGATGGACACTTCAAGAGTGTTAACACGTAAAAGTTTTGGTACAAGATCGTATCCTTCTTCCGACATCACAAGCAACCAAGGTCTTCTATGTGCCGTACACCAAGTTGAAAGGAAAATAAAGTAGAAATTTTCAATTACAGACATCTATGGAGTGTAAAAGAAAATGAATGTAGGGACCCGGTGTTGTCGTACTATCATATCAAGATGAAGATTCCACCAAGTTCTCGTGCAAGAAAGAAGGCAATCGCACGGAGTAGACTAGGAAGTGACCAGAACGTGTGCTACTTGAAAAGTCATTGTGGACAAACTGAAGAAACATAGCAAAGAGGTTGTGCCCAAGAAATCGAGGAGGTTGACCGACAATGCACCAATATTGCAGCGATGAGGATGATGGGGATGATGATGATGGAGGAAATAGACCAGGAAGCGCCAAGTTTTCTCGAAGAAGATGAGTAGCAGTGTTCTAATTTGTGTTCCTCAGAAGATGAAGGAAATAGGACTATTTGTTCAGAATTTGTGTTGAATATGCTGGCTATTTGTTCCTTAATTTATGTTGTATATGTCAGCTTATTTGTTCCTTTAATATGCCTATTTGTTCCTAATTTGTGTCTAATTTTTTATGTTCAATATTCCCGTAATTTATGTTGAATATGCTGCATTATTTGTTCCTTAATTTGTGCCCAATTTTTTGGGGACTCCATGCCTAATTTTAGGGGAATCCATGCCCAATTTTTCACATGGCCTAGCGCCACATTTACATATGTATAAATGGCCACATGGATTTACTTAATTACATATGGTATACCATTGCAAAAGTAGAAGCCAAGCACATTTTCAACAACTCATTTTCAACAACACATTTTCAATCGAATAATTGCACACATAGACATGGTTCAAATTCAAGAACTAAACATTGTGGCACGAACAGACAAATGGTTGGAATTACAACACAATAACTCAGCATATACTTCAGTTTTTCTCCTCCCTGACCAACAGACCACTGAATTCACCCTAATTTCAGTTCCTACACATCACCCAGCAGCCGTATGACAAAGCTGCATAGCACCCAAACCATGAAGCCTCCCATTTTCTTTGTCTATTGTTTGCTGGGCAAGCAGAAACTTTTCTTCCCCGGAGCCTCTAATTTTCACTCGGGAGCCTCCTCAATTTCTTCTGTCTCGATCTCAAAATGAACATCACGAGACGGCCAACTTAACCCTCGTACGTGCATCCGCCGTGAGAGATCGAATAATCCAAATCCACTTAAACACTCTACACCCTATTCCACCAGCAACCGACAGACAAGAACAAAAGAGGATAAGTGTTTACAGAAAAGAAATCGCCAAGACGGCGGGGCGAAATTCGTAATGGGGGGCGGGGGGGCGGTCGAAGACTAACCGAGCGACTCTTGCAGTCTTATCTTCTCCTGGTGGATTCGGATCACCCAAGAAATCCATTGGCGGCATCTTCTCGCTGGCGTCACATACGTCGGCGGCCCACAATCGAATGGCCGCCGCTGACACGCACGGCGGCCGGCCGCCGGCGGCGACGCGACGACGCTCCCCGACCTCCAGAAGAACTGCCCGAGTGCAGGCCGGGAACCTGCGCCACGTGTCGTATGCACCTGGCTTGAGGGATTTTTGCCTGAGAGGAACTCCTAGCGAGATGCACCGGGCTCAGAGGGATTTTGTCGAGGTGGAGGGATTTTTAAGACAATCGATTAGTCTACTGCGTCTATACATGGATAACCATACTTGTGTCAACAACACTATTGTAGCAAAGCGGTAGGGAGAAAAGTGGGCAACACGGTGTCGAGGGTTCGAGTCCCCGCAAGCGTAATTTTTGCCGCTATTTCATCGGGAGCCACTCCAACCCCTGATGTGGGCCGTCGGGCCAGCAATTCAATTTTGACAATGGCCGGGGCCACACCGAGATCCCCGGGATGGGCCGCCTTTCGTGGTGGTAACAACAGCTCACAGCCCTAGTAGAGGACAAAATTTCAAAAGAGGAGGATATCACCAAAGAGCCCAATAAAATGGTGGACTCGCACAGAGAAAACAACAAGACGCCTTTGTCCCACAAGTACCGCTTGTCCCACATGTCGCCAGTTCAACCCGCTCACGCCTGTAGCGGGGACACGTGTGAGGCGCGGGGACCCGAAAGGGACACATAGGCAAAATGGATGACATGGCAGCCAAACACATGCTCGATCGTATTGAGCCAAATGCCAATGACGCTATTGATTTGTCGAAATCGGCATTGGAAAAACGTCGTAGGTCACTTAATTTTGCTAATGACGTTTGACCTTAAATTGCCAATGACGTTTTTGCCCAATAACGTCACGCTCTATTTTCTAGGTTTTGCCTTGATGCCAAGGACGCAATAAAGCTAGGAACGTCATAAACCTATGACATTTTGATTTCCAGTCATAAAAACGTCATATTATGGCACATTTGGATAATGCCCACGTCAACAAAGCAATATAACAAGTGCAATAGGTAAACATGTAAGAATCAATGCATACAGTTGACACAAGTGTTTGCTTCTAAGATAGAAAGAAGTAGGTAAACTGACTCAACAATAAAGTAGAAGAAAGGCCCTTCTCAGAGGGAAGCATGGATTACTATTTTTGTGCTAGAGCTTTTATTTTGAAAACATAGAAACAATTTTGTCAACGGTAGTAATAAATCATATGTGTTATGTATAAGACATCTTATAAGTTGCAAGCCTCATGCATAGATTACCAATAGTGCTCGCACCTTGTCCTAATTAGCTTGAATTTACATGGATTATCATTGCATAACATATGTTTCAACCAAGTGTCACAAAGGGTACCTCTATGCCGCCTGTACAAAGGTCTAAGGAGAAAGTTCGCATTGGATTTCTCGCTTTTGATTATTCTCAACTTAGACATCCATACCGGGACAACATAGACAACAGGTAATGGACTCCTATTTAATGCATAAGCATTCAACAACAGGTAATATACTCATAAGAGATTGAGGATTAATGTCCAAACTGAAACTTCCACCATGATTCATGACTTTAGTTAGCGGCCCAATGTTCTTCTCTAACAATATGCATACTCAAACCATTTGATCATGATAAATCACCCTTACTTCAGACAAGACGAACATGCATATCAACTCACATGATATTCAACAAAGGTGTAATAGTTGATGGCGTCCCCAGAAACATGGTTACCGCTCAACAAGCAACTTATAAGAAATAATATACATAAGCTACATATTCAATACCACAATAGTTTTTAAGCTATTTTTCCCATGAGCTATATATTGCAAAGACAAAGAATGGAATTTTAAAGGTAGCACTCAAGCAATTTACTTTGGAATGGCGGAAAATACCATATAGTAGGTAGGTATGGTGGACACAAATGGCATAGTTTTTGGCTCAAGGATTTTGGATGCACGAGAAGTAATCCCTCTCAATACAAGGTTTAGGCTAGCAAGGTTGTTTGAAGCAAACTCAAGTATGAACCTAAGCACAAAGAAAACTTACATAAGAACATATTGCAAGCATTATAAGACTCTACACTGTCTTCCTTGTTGTTCAAACCCTCACCAGAAAATATCTAGACTTTAGAGAGACCAATCATGCAAACCTAATTTTAACAAGCTCTACAGTATTTCTTCATTAATAGGTGCAAAGCACATGATGCAAGAGCTTAAACATGATCTATATGAGCACAACAATTGCCAAGTATCAAATTATTCAAGACATTATACCAATTACCACATGCAGCATTTTCTGTTTCAAACCATATAACAATTAACGAAGCAGTTTCAACCTTCGCCATGAACATTAAGAATAAAGCTAAGAACACATGTGTTCATATGCAACAGCGGAGCGTGTCTCTCTCCCACACAAGCATGATAGGATCAGATTTTATTCAAACAAAATAAAATAAAAGCACACAGACGCTCCAAGTAAAGTACATAAGATGTGACGGCATAAAAATATAGTTTCACTAGAGGTGACCTGATAAGTTGTTGATGTCTACGGGTGCTTCTATTCTTGTAGACAGTGTTGGGCCTCCAAGAGCAGAGGTTTGTAGAACAACAGCAAGTTTCCCTTAAGTGGATCACCCAAGGTTTATCGAACTCAGGGAGGAAGAGGTCAAAGATATCCCTCTCAAGCAACCCTGCAATCACGATACAAGAAGTCTCTTGTGTCCACAACACACCTAATACACTTGTCAGATGTATAGGTGCACTAGTTCGGCGAAGAGATAGTGAAATACAAGTAGTATGGATGTATATGAGTGGTAATAACAATCTGAATAAAATATGGTAGCGAGTAAACATGCAAATGAACAGTAAATAAACGGAGTTTCGATGTTTGGAAACAAGGCCTAGGGATCATACTTTCACTAGTGGACACTCTCAACATTGATCACATAATAAAACCACTCTACACTCTCTTGTTGGATGATGAACACCACTAATTGTGTAGGGCTACAAGAGCACCTCAATGCCGGAGTTAACAAGCTCCACAACATCCGATGTTCATATTTAAATAACCTTAGAGTGCATGATAGACCAACGCAATTACACCGAGTACTAACATAGCATGCACACTGTCACCGACGGACTATGAAAGGGGAATAGATCACATCAATACCATCATAGTAATAGTTAACTTCATAATCTACAAGAGATTACAATCATAAACTACGCCAAGTACTACATGATGCACACACTGTCACCATTACACCATGGAGGAGGAATAGACTACTTTAATAACATCACCAGAGTAACACATAGATGAATAGTGATACAAAGCTCATATGAATCTCAATCATGTAAGGCAGCTCATGAGATCATTGTATTGAAGTAGATAAGAGAGAGATTAACCACATAGCTACCGGTACAGCCCTTAGCCTCGATGGAGAACTACTCCCTCCTCATGGGAGACAGCAGCGTTGATGAATATGGCGGTGGTGTCGATGTAGATGCCTCCCGGGGGCACTTCCCCGTCCCGGCGGCGTGCCGGAACAGAGACTCCAGTCCCCCAGATCTTGGCTTCGCGATGGCGGTGGCTCAGGAAGGTTTCTCGTACCGTGGCTTTTTCGTATCGAAGTTTTAGGTCGAGGAGGCTTAAATAGGCGAAGAGGCGGAGTCGGAGGGCTGACGGGGCAGCCACACAAGAGGGGCGCGCCCCCCGGGCCGCGCCGCCCTATCATCTGGTGGCCCTGTGGCCCACCTCCGGTCCTTCCCGGGTGTTCGGAAGCTTCGTGGAATTCTAAGATGCCGGGCGTTGATTTCGTCCGATTCCGAGAATATTTCCTTACTAGGATTTCTGAAACCAAAAACAGCGTAAAACAAAGAATCGGCCCTTCGGCATCTCGTCAATAGGTTAGTTCCGGAAAACGCATAATAATAACATATAATGTGTATAAAACATGTGAGTATCATCATAAAAGTAGCATGGAACATAAGAAATTATAGATACGTTTGGGACGTATCAGTTGTCGATGAAGAAGGGGATGCCTTGGGCATCCCCAAGCTTAGATGCTTGAGTCTTCTTGAAATATGCAGGGATGAACCACGGGGGCATCCCCAAGCTTAGACTTTTCACTCTTCTTGATCATATTGTATCATCCTCCTCTCTTGACCCTTGAAAACTTCCTCCACACCAAACTCAAAACAAACTCATTAGAGGGTTAGTGCATAATCGAAAATTCACATATTCAGAGGTGACATAATCATTCTTAACACTTCTGGACATTGCACAAAGCTACTGAAAGTTAATGGAACAAAGAAATCCATCAAACATAGCAAAACAGGCAATGCGGAATAAAAGGCAGAATCTGTCAAAACAGAACAGTCCGTAAAGACGAATTTTTCTGGGGCACTTAACTTGCTCAGATGAAAAAGCTTAAATTGAATGAAAGTTGCGTACATATCTGAGGATCACGCACGTAAATTGGCAGATTTATCTGAGTTACCTACAGACGGGGATGCTAAATTTCGTGACAGGAAGAAATCTGTTTCTGCGCAGTAATCCAAATCTAGTATCAACCTTACTATCAAAGACTTTACTTGGCACAACAATGCAATAAAATAAAGATAAGGAGAGGTTGCTACAGTAGTAACAACTTCCAAGACACAACAAAACAGTAGCAAAATAAACACATGGGTTATCTCCCAAGAAGTGCTTTCTTTATAGCCATTAAGATGGGCTTAGCAATTTTAATGATGCACTCGCAAGAAATAAGAGTTGAAGCAAAGAGAGTATCAAAAAGCAAGTATGAAACAAATTTAAGCCTAACCCAGTTCCTATGAAAAGGAGTCTTGTACACAAATAAATTCATGTAGAACAAAGTGACAAGCATAGGAAGATAAAACACAAGTAACTTCAAAATTTTCAGCATATAGAGAGGTGTTTTAGTACCATGAAAATTTCTACAACCATATTTTCCTCTCTCATAATAATTTCCAGTAGCATCATGAACAAACTCAACAATATAACTATCACATAAAGCATTCTTATCATGAGTCTCATGCATAAAATAATTACTACTCCCAACATAAGCATAGTCATTCTTATTAATTGTAGTGGGAGCAAATTCAACAAATTAGCTATCATTATTATTCTCATCATCAAATATAGGAGGCATAGTATAATCATAATAAACTTTATCCTCCATAGTAGGTGGCACCAAAATACCACTATCATTATAATCATCATAAATGGGAGGCAAAGTATCATCAAAGAAAATTTTCTCCTCATAACTTGGGGGACTAAAAATATCATTCTCATCAAAACCAGCTTCCCCAAGCTTAAATTCTTCCATAGCATTAGCAACAATGGTGTTCAAAGCATTCATACTAATAACATTGGCATTATCATGCATATAAAGTTCCATAGGTTTTTTAATTTTCTCTTCAAACACCTCATGTCCTAACTCAAGATAGATACTATAAAGATCTCTAATATTTTTGTTGTTTTTTCCATTAAGCCTAACTAGTGAAAATAAAAACAAGAAACAAAAAGATGCAATTGCAGGATCTAAAGGAAATAGCTTCGAGCACTCACACACCGGCAACAGTGCTAGGAAATAGCTTAGTAGTCGGATGATGTGAATACCTTTTACCTTACCTCCCCGGCAACGGCGCCAGAAAATAGCTTGATGTCTACGCACGCTTCTATTTCTGTAGACAGTGTTGGGCCTCCAAGAGCAGAGGTTTGTAGAACAGCATCAAGTTTCCCTTAAGTGAATCACCCAAGGTTTATCGAACTCAGGGAGGAAGAGGTCAAAGATATCCCTCTCAAGCAACCCTGCAATTACGATACAAGAAGTCTCTTGTGTCCTCAACACACCTAATACACTTGTCAGATGTATAGGTGCACTTGTTCGGCGAAGAGATAGTGAAATACAAGTGATATGGATGAATATGAGTGATAATAACAATCTGAATAAAATAGGGCAGCAAGCAAACATGTAACAGAACAGTAAATAAATGGAGTTTCGATATTCGGAAACAAGGCCTAGGGATCATACTTTCACTAGTGGACACTCTCAACATTGATCACACAACTGAATAAACAAATACTACTTTCTCTACACTCTCTTGTTGGATGACAAACATCATTCATTGTGTAGGGCTACAAGAGCTCCCTCAAGCCGGAGTGGACAAGCTCCACAACATTCGGTGTTTATATTTAAGTAACCTTAGAGTGCATGATAGACCATTGCAATTTAGACCGAGTACTAACATAGCATACACACTGTCAACAATAGCTATGAAAGGGGGAATAGATCGCATCAATACTATCATAGTAATAGTTAACTTCATAATCTACAAGAGATCACAATCATAGCTTATACCAAGTACTACATGATGCACACACTCGTCAACATTACATCATGGAGGAGGAATAGACTACTTTAATAACATCACTAGAGTAGCACATAGATGATATTCAACTAGATCACAAAGCTCATGATCACATAAAGATCACATGGGAGAGAGAGATGAACCACATAGCTACGGTACAGCCCTTAGCCTCGGGGGAGAACTACTCCCTCCTCATCATAGGAGACAGCAGCGTCGATGAAGATGGCGGTGGTGTCGATGGAGATGCCTTCCGGGGCAATTCCCCGTCCCGGCGGCGTGCCGGAACAGAGACTTCTGTCCCCCGAATCTTGGCTTCGCGATGGCGGCGGCTCTGGAACTTTTCTCGTATCGTGGCTTATCGGTTTAGGGTTTTCGCGACGGAGGATTTAAGTAGGCGGAAGGGCAGCCTCGGAGGGGACCTGGTGCAACCACACCATAGGGGGGTGCGCCCCCCCTTGGTCGCGCCGCCTTGTGGGGTGGGGCCCCTGGCTCCCCTCTGGCCCCTCTTCGGTGCTCTGGAAGCTTCCGGGAAAAATAAGATACTGGGCGTTGATTTCGTCCAATTCCGAGAATATTTCCTTTGTAGGATTTCTGAAACCAAAAACAGCAGAAAACAGGAACTGGCTCTTCGGCATCTCGTTAATAGGTTAGTTCCGGAAAATGCATATAAATGATGTAAAGTGTGTATAAAACATATGTGTATCATCATAAAAGTAGCATGGAACATAAGAAATTATAGATACGTTGGAGACGTATCAGTGTCCGCTGAAACTTACGTAGGACCCGCGCGTCAGTGGCACGGAGGCCGATAACATTTCCGCCACTTGCCATTCCCCGCACGAAAAATCAAAGTAGACCGACGCCAACAGTCCGGAAGCAATGGATGTCCTCGCTGCTGCAGCCACCACGATGGATTCCGAGGTAACCCTCGCACCCGTCGCTGCCCCACACTCCCCCATAGCCACGACCATAGCTCCGGCGGAAGCAATGAGAGAAAGCTTCACTCGCCCTACGAGATGAAGAGCGATCACACGGAAAAGTCCATCAGAAAAAGATGGCACTACATCAAACAAGAGACAAGCAAGTTCTGCTCCGCCGTCGAACATGTTGTCAACAACCCCATCAGCGGCGTTGGTGTGATTTCAGTGGTAAACAAACGAGCATCTTCATTCTATTCTATGTACATCATTCGCAAACCATGATCCGGCCTTTAACCAATTGCAGGTCTCCCGAGCCTTGGAGAGGTTCAAGGCAACACATAAGAAGGGCTGTCATATGGTCCACTGATGGGACAAGCTGAAGGAGGCGCCAAAGTGGCAGACAAACTTTGCGGGGTACGATGAAGCTGTCAAGAATGGGACATGAGCGGTTGTCGTCGATGGCGAAGACGACGATCCTAGGTAGAAAACCCTTCCACCTCGTCCCCGGGGCCATAAGGCTACCAAGACCATTCTAGCCCGAGAGGCACCTGCCCTTGCGTTCACCCAGAGCTTGGAGAAGTTGATGGCCAAGAATCTAGCCGCCATGGCCAAAAGGGACGAGAAGAAGCGTCTGGAAAAAAGAGGATACAAGGATCATGCTAGCCGACTTGAGCTGCGTGGACGAGGACACTAGGGCCTGGTTCATGAAGAAGCGCACCGAAATCCGCGCGCGAGAATCTGCGGTGCCAATGTCTAGCACCATGGCCTTCTTTTGGACTTGATATGTTGTTCTGACCATGTTATGCCCTTTTTGGACTCCTTTTTGTACCGTACTAGGTGCAAAGTGTGATGAAATTATTTTAGAACTCAATTTGAGTCAATTTGAGGCTATAATTTTGTGTAAATTTGAACCAATTTGAGTCTACAACCTGTTTTCTGAATTTTCTAAACCTAAACTAGCCCGCGTTGGGAATGCGTTAGCCCGCTGAAGCCACCCAACGCAAACGGACACACGATCATTTTCGCGTCCGCAGATCGACACACACGAATCTTTTAGACATCTAAAATGCATTACCAAAGGGTTTTTCTTTGTTCGGAGACATCCAGATAACGCGTAGTTGAGTGATTGAGTCGTATGTTTCGGGACGTGAACCATGGACCTTTGTGGTGCGTGTCGGCACGAGATTCGTTCTCATTGCACTTGTTTTGCAAGCCCGTGCTTTCTCGGAAGTCAGCAGCGCGCGTATATAGACAGGCCCTGCGTCCCGATGCGTCCGCGCCGTACCCGTACAGCCCTGGCTGTACGGAGGGATCGGCGGCAAGGGCAAAATCCATTTCGAGGTCCATTTCCTAGCTGCCGTGTTCAAAGCCATATATGTTGACTGTCTAGTGCTAGGAGACAGGAGTATCGGGCATCAGCGATGTTTCCCAGATCGAAAAGAAAAAGATCCAAGTTGTCGCGATGGGGCAGGACCAGCTCTTGGCCAGACTTGCACAATGTAAGTCCGTGAGCATATCGTTATCCTTTTTTTTTTTCCTTTAACAGACATCGTTATCCATTTGGTAATCCCGTGTTGCTTGTTACTGAGGCTTGTTTGATACTCCCTCTATCCCACAAAAACTTCTTAGTAATTTTTTTCTAAGTATGGATATAGCTACACACTAAAACATGTCTGGACACAAGTGTATCTAGGCAAACTTGAGATTTTTTTTTGAATGGAGGGAGTACTAGAGTTTTTGTGAGGATTAGTGTAAATAACACTCTAGAGGTATCCGGTGAAACTTCTACCTTCACCCAATTTCTACAAAAAAATGTCAATCCACTAGGTAGAGGTAGAATACTAGAGATTGAGAAAAATACGCTAAGATTTGAGGAAAAGTACGGGAATTAAACTCACTCAATACTCTAGTACCAAACATTTTTTTAGTAATAAGTGAAGATATGTAATTTGGTGGGGATCATCTTGCTAATTCCCACAATAACTCTATTACCAAATAAGACCTGACGGGGAGAACCCTATGCCTCAAAGTGAAGGAAAAACTGATATAATAACTGGTCGTCCTACCTGATTTGTCGCCCCAAGAAGACATCCGGTTGTTGAGTGGGTAGAAGCAAATCGAAAACCAACCATATTGAGGGGCTCGACCAAGTGAAGGAATGGCAAGTAATGCCCGAGTTGGCGGCTGAGGAAGACTCGGCGTGAAGGCCAACTGCCTCAAATTCTATGATGCAAAGTTCAAACTTGAATTATTTTCAAAACTTATCATTGATTTGAATTTCAGTGACAAAGAGCATCAAAACTCATCTTTTTTACATAGGTCATAAAAATTAATTTCCCCAAAACTTTGTGCCCAAACATAGAATGGCCGGATGTAATTTTTTTAATTTTTTTATAACTTTTTAACATTTCAAAATGTGTTTTTAGACAATAGATGCACCTACACCTATGACCCCAAATGGATTTCCACCACGTCCCTACTTTGTATTGAAAAAGTAAGGTCACCGAAAAACCTAGCTTACAACACAATGCAAACAAAAACAATAACAAACAAACATGGATTTGTGGTCATTGATAATTACATCTCAAAGTAGGAATATATCGTTTGTTGTCGGACACGTACAGTCGTACACCATGCCTCCCCGTCTGCTCTTCTATGTTACCCTCATGCACTCAAGAGAAATTTGTTAAGAGTTATCAAGGGTTTGATATCTAAAAAAATCTAGTCTTGAAACTTTGATTTGAATTTTTTGTTTAAAAAATATTTTATTTTGTGAAGGATGTGTGAGTAAATGATGGAAAACAAAGACACATCACACAACATAAGAAACAAAGACACATCACACAACATGTGAGGTGTGAGGCGACTATAGCGAGCGAAGGTCAACCGCCTTTCCCATCATCTGATTTACTTAAAACTACAAATTATTGGTCATTCAATATTTATTTACAACATAAAACTGCCACTTGCAAGATTGGTTATTGCTTGCAACATCATTGCAACCAATCTATCC
The DNA here is from genome assembly GCF_022539505.1 of Lolium rigidum. Taxonomy (NCBI): domain Eukaryota; kingdom Viridiplantae; phylum Streptophyta; class Magnoliopsida; order Poales; family Poaceae; genus Lolium; species Lolium rigidum. The sequence continues at coordinate 135,540,444 of NC_061514.1, forward strand.
CATGGTCTTGTAGAATTCATCTAAGTTCATCTTAACATTGAAATATGCCATGTGGCAGAGCTTCTGGTATGCAAAAACTCCGCATTGATTGTAGAAAAAAAAACACTGAAAATGTGTCGCAACACATGTGACATGAAAACCAAATGCATGCAATACATGATTATTGCACACAACAACAATGAAACATATTTGCAACATGAAAATAAAATTCCATGGCGAAAAATCTTGCAACATGTTACTAGTATGTTAAAAGCAAACACTATACATATTTTCCGCGTGTGTGAGACACCCTTAGCAACATGATAATTTCCTAAAATTCAATAACCTCCACCATCAATAGTGAAGGCGCCATGAATCCACTCTAAAGCATGATATGGGCCATTCTTCTAAAATCATCCAATGTGAGATCCTAGGCGGAAAACCAAATCTGATCCCGGGTGCATATGCACCTGGTATGTATAAAACATATTTCCAAATCATAAAAAATTTAGTAAAAAAATTTAGCATATAGAGGGACATGTTCTATGTGTGCACGTAAAGTTTCACATAAAACCAACAATTTTTCTACCCTGTGTAAAAAAGACAAATAATACCTAAAAAAATAGACTATTTTAGCACCAAAGATTTGTCTTTTTTGCACAAGGCACGAAACATATCGGTTTTTGCTGAAACAACTTTGTAAGCATGTAATATGTCAAGGTATACACGGGGAATTTTTATTTGTATTTTTCTAACATTTTAAAATATGTTTAATATGCATTTCAAATAAAGGGTGCATATGCACCCGGGTGTAGAAACACCCTATCCGATCCTAGGTGCATATAATAGATAAGTACAATCTAGATTAGAATTCGTGAAAAAAAATCGAGTATCCCATAAAAAAATCCTAATTAGCCCAAGTGTACCGAGACGAGCGATTCCAGGCTCGGAGGCTCTTCCCCCTTCTCCCAGTCCCAGCCTCCCAGGTCGCGATTCCCTGCCCCCGAGCGGCCGAGCCCCGACCGACCGCCGCCGCCGCAGGCCCGCCCTCGACCTCGACTCGACTGCCTGTCCCGTCCGGCTGGCGCTTTCTTCCCTCACCCAGCCCCGGCCGCCCACGTCGGGCCTTGTACTCGGCGGTGTTGGAAGAAGGCGGCGGCCGGAGCTCGGACGCGGCGGAGGCGGTGATTGTACGGGACTGGAAGAAGCCTAGGCGCTGCTCCAACCCCCCCCCCCCCCCCCGACCTCCTCCCCCTCTTCTGATCCAGACGTCCTGGTACGCCCTAGTCCCGCTGCTCCCCAATTCCAGCCCACATTGTCTTACGGGCCGCGATTACACTACTCGCCACTCGCTCGCACATCTCTTACACTACTCAAGTCGTCCCACCATTGCAACATGTTAATTTGCAGCCTCAGTTGATCAGTTCCCCTCCCCTACTTTCCAGGTTGCCGTCTTCTTATTCCACCGGCCAAGAACTGACACCGCAAATGGTATTCCTGCTACTACTTAGAAACGCTTTTGTTGACACCTTCATGGACGCGCTAGTACAAATTATGTTAAGTATCTTTTTACTCAACTCGTTGAGTTTCACTTGCAGGAGGAAGAGCACATTGAGCCACCGCCTTACATCTACATCGAGACTAATGATTTCTCCTACAGAAGGTTGCTGGTTTTGTTCTCTCTATTTTATTTTTTCCTATCGACACACTGATTCTGGAAGCATTGGGTCTCAAGCTTTAGATTGTAATGCGAATCTCATTGTTGTGTATTATTATTACTGCTGGAAGGCACAAGCGGCAGAAGGAGGAGGACATAGCTGTATGCGAGTGCCAGTACAATCTGATGGATCCAGACAGCGCCTGTGGGGAGAGGTGCTGGAATGTCTCCACTAACACTGAGTGCACTCCTGGCTATTGTCCCTGTGGTGTATATTGTAAGAACCAGGTTAGTTTTTTTTGTTTTTTTTTGCTGTTTAGGTGTTGCCGTATTGGTGCCATCATTGTTTTTTTGTTTGGTTAATTTCTTTAACCCTGATTCTTGATTATTTGCATGGAGCTGCCAGCAAGAAGGAAAACAGTGTATGCACATATTTTTAGTTTACTTGAATTCTTACTTACTTCTCTAAGGATTCATGCTAATTTTAGTCAGACTTCATGCTAATTTTAGTCAGACCTCATGTGATCTGGTTATTAGTCTTATAGAATGATGAGATTGAAATTTGCACTACTTGTTTATTTGGTTTTTGCAATATGAACTACACACTGTGCCTTCCAACGGGCATATTATGATTATTTGATTGACAACTTTCAAGTGTCTATTAAATCTGTTGAGATTTATGTAGCATTCGTATACCTATCAACAGTTTCTGTTATCCAATTATAATCCCCAACACTCCACACGTTTTTGTTGGTGCTCAAAATTTTGAGGGAGTTCTAAGGGGAAGGTTTTTATACGATGAATCCTTTATGTGCTGCATTATTCCTACTGATGCACAGTTTGGCAATGCTGTATATGAATTGATGTCAAATTGTACTAGAAGGAATTTAATTCTAGGATGTGGTTTATGTACCAGACTCCTCATTTTCCAGTTTACTTGTAATATCTTTTGTCATTTGATCAACTTTCATGTTAGCAGCGGTTTCAAAAATGTCAATACGCTAGGACAAGGTTGGTAAAAACTGAAGGGCGTGGATGGGGTCTTTTGGCTGATGAGAATATTATGGTGACTGCATTTATCTTGGTCTTTATTCTGCCTACTCAAGTAAATATGCTTCAGTAGCTAATTGTTGCCTTAATGGTATTTGTAGTCCGGACAATTTGTTATTGAATACTGTGGAGAAGTAATATCATCAAAGGTAGCCAAGCGGAGATCTCAAACATATGAAGACCAGGGTATGCAGATACTAGACCTCTTCCCATATTAGAAGCCTTTTGCTTGCTACTATAACACTTTTTTGTGATGTTACCCATAAGGTTTAACGGAGGCTTATATTATTTACCTCAACGCTGATGAGTCTATTGATGCAACAAAGAAAGGGAGTCTAGCCAGATTTATCAACCATTCGTGGTATGCTTGTAGCAAACACAAGTCCTTGCATAAATTTTATTTATATTTATTTAATTTACTTGTTCATCGATTTTCTCTTCTTTTGCATTTTAAGTATCTAATCTAACAGCTTGTTATGAACCATGCAGCCAACCAAACTGCGAGACAAGGAAATGGAATGTCCTCGGGGAAGTAAGAGTCGGCATATTTGCAAGACAAGACATTCCTATCGGAACGGAATTGTCCTATGACTATAACTTTGAGTGGTTTGGTGGAGCGATGGTCCGGTGCCTCTGTGGAGCTTCCAGCTGTTCAGGGTTTCTTGGTGCCAAATCACGTGGTTTCCAGGTCGGTGGAACAATTATGCTGTTATATATATTATTAAAGTAAGATAAGATATGATCCTGTTTCATGTTTGACCTTTACACTAAGGTTTGACAGAAGAAACCACTGGTATCTTTCTGACCTTCCAATTAAAGTTCCAGGGATTTACTGTAGAGTGTGTCCCTTGTCACCATTAGACTGATTATGTTGCAGAATAAAAATACTGATAGCTTTTTGGTTTGCTGCTTTTGCATGTGTGCTGGCACAACTTTTTCGTGTTGCTTTATCTATTTTTTTTGTGTTGTCCTCTTACTTATTGGAAGATTGTGTAGTAATTAGGAGCACTTTGTGCAGTAGTCATTTCATTGTGGTTAATTTAATATAATGAACCAGTTTTGTTTTGATTATCAGGTTCTCTTTATTTAGGGTCATTGATGCAACCACTTCTAAAGCTAATGTATGAGTGCCTAACACTTGCATAATACCATGTTTCAGGAGGCCACATATCTGTGGGAAGATGACGATGACAGGTACACGTGTGCTTTCGTCTTGTATGTTAGTCTGCCACACAGAATAAAAGTTGACATACCATTGGTATTTTTAAAATTTGACTGACATATCCTTGATGGGAAGCTTGTAATTTTACTTAGCCGACATTTTGCTAACTAAAATCTGGTTTGCTCAAATGATCTGAGTATCTGAGAAAGAGGTTATATCTGATTAACGTTGCTACTTGCAGGATTCTGTGTAACAATAACCTGTTTCCACGAATTAAGATAAACCTGGCAAGTAAATATTTAGTGCTTGAAGTGCTAAAATATTTTTGCTTGATCGAAAACAGTAGTGAAGACACCTACTGAGCCTTTTTAATTTTTATAAACGAGTGAAGAATGTACATGATGGGATTGCAGTGGATATTATATGATAATGGGAAACTGTTTCTGTTAAGCATCAAGACAAGATTTGCAAGCCTTCCTTGACGCTAGGCCTAGTGCAAAAGAATTTTTTAACATTCCTTTGCAACTAATAATTAAGGTGGGATGATTGCTGAATATCCATTTCTTTGATTCAAAATGATCCAGCATCCTATGATCAAAATCTCCATGAAGTGGTCATGATTATATCTGTGTTTAGTATCTTGGATCATGTCATGAATTGCCAGATCAGTGTTCCATTCCAACCCAATTGCTCCCAGAAACTCTGACTGAAACTGCATTCAAAAAGTAAGTGTAGGAGGGTCTCTTCAGGGCAGTATTCACATAGAACACTATGCGAGAATTCCACATAGAAGTGCTAAATATTGACGAATATAACAATTCTGGGCACCAGTTAAGCAGCAAATACTTTGCATCTTAATCTGCAGGTTTTCTGTTGAGAATATCCCTCTTTATGACTCTGCTGATGACGAACCTACAAGCATTCCAAGGGACATCCTTTTAACAGAAGAAGATAAGCCAAATACCCAAGAAAGCAGCAGTAGCACAATCCAGAGCACTGTGAATCCTGAGATTGCAAGCTCAAATGAATTCACGCCAATGATTGTTGAACCATTGGCGGCAAGCTTAGGTGAACTCACAGCAATGACTGTTGAACCATTGGCGGCAAGCTCGGATGAACCCACGCCAATGATTGTTGAAGCATTGAGAGCTATTCCAGTGGGTGACTTCAGTGAGAATGGATCAACTGAATATGTTGCACAATATGGTGACGACAATATGCAAAATTCGATGCACAAAATTGCAAAGCTCGAGAACCAAAGTTCTCCCCAGAACAACAACCATCATACTGAACTGGTCCCGGTGAGACCCTTACCGAAATTTCGTGGTGGAAAAACTAAACGTGGTCTGCGCAAGCAACTGAATGTTGCAGATATCTGTGACCGATTAGCCTCTGCCGAGGCTCGCGAGGAGATATTATACTGCGAGGTAAAAGCAAACTGTAACCCCCTTCTCATGAAAACTATGGCGGGAATCCCTAAATTTTGCATGAGGGTCACGATGTTTTATCTTTTTTTCCTGATTTGAAATGTTTCAGGAAGTGAAGAAGCAGGCAGCTGCTGAAATCGATGCCCTGTACGACGAGATAAGGCCAGCGATCGAAGAACATGAGAGGGACAGCCAAGACAATGTATCAACAAGCCTTGCCGAGCAGTGGATCGAGGCCAGCTGCTCCAAGTACAAAGCTGAGTTTGATCTATCTGCTGCGATTATCAAGAACATGGCCTCCACGCCTCTGAGGGCAAAAGAAGACGTGATCCCTAGAGAACAAAATGGATTGTTGTACCTGCAAAACGGTTCAAGCTAAACAGCCGCTGAGCTGGCAAGCAATTTTCGCAATTCTTAGTTCATTTTAGATTTGAAGTGTTGTAAGGTGATATTATTCTCAACATTTATGCCGTAATAATAATCTGATTAATTGATTTGGAAAGACATGGCCAATTTCTGTCACATCATACTTAAGAGTTTGACTTGCTTCAGAAATATTTGTTCACCGACCTTTAGGGGTGGGCGTTCGGTCATGGCCGAAAATTCGATCTTTGTATTTCGGTCTATTTTGAATTCGGTCCTCTAGAGATGAAGACCGAAAATTACCTGTCAATTTTACTACCCGACAAATTCGGTTCGGCTTCGGCCATGACTGAACTCTATGACAGTTGTTGTAAACACAAAACTTAGAGAGAATTGGGTAAAAGTTTTAGCAACATTTTAGCAGTGACATGAATATTTTTCCGATGCATGCATTCGTATCAATTTGCAAGAACAAATATTAACAATGGAACACATCATACGGTTCATACTTCATAGGTCACACATATTTACGAAATTCCAGCCAAGAACAAAAGAAAACAGCCATGCGCGTCAGTAGTCATAAGCTCATTGCCACAAAAACAAAATGCAACATAAACTATATTTTTTCACCAACAAAAAGTTAAGGCCGAACCTGTCCAGCTAAGAATTGGGCCTCTCTAACATTAAATTCGGTCAGTTTGGTCCAGTCGGTTACCGTGAACAAGTAACTGAATTGACCAAACTAAATTTGGTCTAAAAAATTGCTACCCATTTTTATGATCGGTCTTTTCAGGTTCGGTCTCGGGTTTTTCGGGTTTGGTTTTGGGTCATCGGTTTTTATGCCCACCCATACCTACCTTGCGATTACTAGTAGGTTCAGTCGAAATAGTATGACAGTTGTTTAGGCTAGATCAAATCCGTATTGTATAAGGAAAAATCTGGTCCGTGCAATCGCGATCGGGCGGACGAGATAGACACTGTTCAGATCTTGAGCACCTACCAATACGAATACCCTGTCTGTCCCCTGCCTGCCTTCTTCCTCCTCCTTCGCCTTGGCGGATTCCTCCCCTTCCCACCCTCGTCTGCTCTTCTCCCTCTTCCTCGCGATTTGCTTCGCTTCCTCGCCGGCGGCGGCCTCAGCGAAGGCGAACGGGACGCAATAGGGGAGGCCTATTCGCTTCGCCTCCTCACCGGCGGCGGCCCCGGCGGCGGCGAACGGGGACACCTACTGGTGCTCTACTACCGTGTATTGTTGGTAAGTAACCCTAGCTTGGTTGCAGGAGTCCGCGGCTCGTTCTCGGGCGGGTTTCTCTCTGCTGTGGCTGCGAGCAGTCAAATCCAAACCATTCTGCCTATCCGTTCAGTTGGTAGCCGATTTGTTTGCTGCATGGTGTTGGCACCCTACAAATCTAGTTCATCCTTTAATTAATGGTTCGATTAGTTCCCTCGATATGCTTTGCCCTGACTTGGTAGGTGATACACACTTTTGTAAGTCTGTGTGCCTTTTTTTTAAATCATGTTAGATTCCTTTGACGCGAATTTTATGGCTGGTAAATAGCTACCAATGGCACGAACCTATTATTGTTGTATCTGGTTGCCATTCTGAAACCAAACGTGATGCAAAATATTCCTACTGATTCAGGTAAAGTAAAATCAGTTACTTCATGTAAACACAAAGCCTTGGACTGAAAGCAAATTCAGGCTTCCGAGTGCTGGTTTTGTTTCAAGCTAAGGATAGTGGGGCAGGGCAAGTAGAGTCATGGGTAAGGTTGAGCATGGCAATCTGCTGGTATCGCTTGACGAAGGACACAGGCATGGTTATAGTCTTACGGCTGTTGCTGTTGGACTTGGGATAGGAATTGCTGGGCTGTGCAAAGCGCTGCATAGCAGCTTGGTCATACCGTGGATTCTTCGGAAGCTCTTTTCAGAATCAGAGAGAGTATACTACACTGCAGGCCTAAGAAATCTTGGCAATAACTGCTTTCTGAATGTTATCCTGCAGGTATCTCCTACTTCCTAGTGAATCCGTAATCCGGTGTGCTTCATGTGTGAGTACCATCATCGTGTTCGAGTTCATACTAAATGAAAGTGTTTCCTTGACAGGCACTTGCCAGTTGCGACCATTTTGTGTCCTCTCTAGATGATTTGCTTGGAAGCGATGATGTGCTACCTGAGGATCAGTCTGAAAGAATGCCTCTTATCTTTGCTTTAAGTTCCCTTTTAGAAGGTAAAATTGTTAATATGGACTGTTAAGCTTGTTATTGTCTTCAAGACCATTGTGGGAATTCAGTAGTTTGTCTAGAATCAGTTGTGCGGGCGTCTGTGTAGTTTTTTGGACCTGAATGTAAGTATACAAAATTGTATAGAACTCGGATGCAATAATAAACTGGGGTCCTTGATATTTATGGATCTGTTTGACTATGTGCTCAACTCCCATACCATTGAATTGTAGTGCTTGGTAGAGTTGAATGATCAACTGCTTACTGCTCAGATTGTAGTAGTTGAACCTATATTCCTCAGAATGTGTTCCCCGATGGTAGAATCGATACAGATTGTATTTTGTAAACACAGTTTCTCCCTAACCTATTCTTCTTGGTTTTTATGGATCTGTTTGACTAAGTGCTGAACTCCAGTATCATTGAATTGTATTGCCTGGTACAATCGCATGATCAATTGCTTGCTGCTCTTGTAGTTGTTCTTGGTCATGCACTTGGTCCATTTCGTATGCTGTATTTGTAAAGAACTTGTCCTTTTGTTTATTTTAAAATCAAATGTTGTAATGCTTGAGCTCACAGTTATGTTGTTCTTCATAAATCAGTATTTTCGGTGTAAAGATCTTTCAGTTGGTTCCTCATTTTTTTTTATTGCGTAATGAATTTGCGTATATGTGTGCAGACTTGAGCACAGTTCGGGATGAAAGAATTGTATTGAATCCCCAGAGTGTGATGCATGCTTTGAGATTCTATGTTAGTCACTTCAATTTGACAAGACAGCAGGCAAGATTCTTTCTTCCGTATATTCTTTTCGAAAATTTACCGTATAATATACTGGATTTGACAAGAAATGTTTTACCCTCATAGGATGCTTCAGAAGCTTTTGGTCATCTTTTGACATCAGTGAGGGATGAATTTTCCCACTGCTATGTACCATATAAGAGCTCGCTTGCAGACATTACCATGTTTCACTCCAAAGTGTACAAGCAAAGGGAAGGTAACCAATCCGAATGCGAGCGCTGGAAACAAAACATATTTGGTCCATTTGATGGGACTATTGGCAGCACATTATCTTGCAGAAATTGTTCATCTGTGGTAGATATCTATACCTCTTTCTTTTTTAACTATTACTCTGTAACACATAATTTGTGAACTATTTAGCTACTGTCATTTCTACAGCTAGATGCACTTTTTTGTTTGTTTCTGTAGCTAGATGCATTTTATCACCCAAACCCCCTCTTACTACCAATACATCTCGTCTTTCAGCAACCCGAATGCACACCTTGGGCCATTACTTTTTATAGATGCGCGTTATTATATTTGTGAAATATGTTAGTATGCAATCTACTAATTATGAATAGCTCACACGGGAGAACTACCAAAAATTTCTAGACATAATAGCTTGAAGGAGATCATTGTATCTAGAGGAGAGAGGAATAAAAATAGGCTAAGGTGAGAGAAATTTCTACAGTAGAGACTTATTTCTTGCTTGTTTGTAACCACATTGCCACGTACATGGCTTATTATAAGGACTACTGAAACTCCTGTGTTGAACCAATCTCCTAGATTTACATGGACTCAGCTAAAGAATCATCCTGGACAAGGGTGCCTAATAGGCTATAACTTATACATATTCTACTTCCTTAATTCTCGTTATGGCTGCGATGTGTGTTCTCCTTGGCTCCAGCTGCGTAACTGCCCTTTTCCGGATTGCTCATCTGGCCCTTGTTTCCTGCTATGTCTTGTAGTTTTTATATGCTATAATACTGCTGACTTAACATTATTATAGTTCGAAATTAAGACGCCTGTCTTAGCTGTCTACGACAGTATATATCTTGGAGTAGTTCGTTTCTGTAGTTTCTTGGAAAGCATGGATAGTTCGTTTGGTCAGAATTGATGATTTTCTGCCCTCATTGTTGTTAATCTCTCGCAGCTGTCCTTGGACTTCGAGAATTTTCATTGCTTGCCTCTCTCACCTGTACCTGACATAAATGGAGATATTGTATGTCCAAGTGAGCCTTACTAAGCTTTGTTAATTCAGGATACATCAATTAGTACTCCCATTCATCCATTATTCATAATGCTTTGTCCCATTGTTAATTCAGATCAGTGGTTGTAGTTTGGTTGATTGCCTGAAGCACTTCACTGTGTTGGAGCAACTTGACCATTACCGCTGTGACCATTGTTGGCATAATGCTGCTGCCAAATATTTCTCTCTTAAATCAGAAGTCGACGAGGTGATTTTTACACGCATATTTTGTTATGAAATTGCACTTGTTTCACAATTGAGTTTGATATGGTACCTCGTATTGATATCTGTACCAGGAAAAGGTTAACAAACTGCGCACCTGTGTCGATTATGACAGTTGCGACTGCAAGCAGTTATTTGGTCCAGATAAATCAACATGGTCAGTATCTTCGAAAGCAACAAAGCAGTTGGCTATCACTCGCTGTCCGAAGGTATCAACGATTGAAATACACCTTATGAAAACTTTCATGGAATAATGTCTAACGATGACATGACACCTGGTGTATTAATGTCTTCTTCCAGATCCTGTGTATTCATTTGCTACGTGCTTCAGTTAGTCTATCTGGTGAACTTGTAAAGCGTCAGGTAAACACAAAAATACATTTGAAAGTTGAAACGTTGTATCTTTCTATGAATTGGGGCTGAATCATCTGTATTTCGATTGCAGGGACACATTTCGTTTCCCTTACTTCTGGATCTAAGTCCATTTGCAGGAGGAACATTCAGCACAGGACAGGGACCTGGACCTTCAGCTATGAACAAGCAAATATATGACCTGCCGTCTCTGCATCTCTATCAGCAACTAAATGTGCAGATGCCTATTAATACGCTTCCTACCGGTGGGAACTCATCGAGTCAGCAGCGTAAGGATGAAGTGTCAAATGGCGGTGGCTGCTCACTTTACAAGGCATGTTGTTTGCATTCTAACAATTTTCATTTGAATTCTCTTTATGGATAACGATGATAATTGCATTCATCACTAGCACTTAAAATTCTGCTTATCCGATCAATCCATTTACCCTCCTGATCATTTCAGGGAAGTGCTGGTGTGGCTACGAGTACTTCGTCATCGTGGTCAACATCATTCTCCACAAGGAAGGAGTTATACACTCTATCAGCTGTCGTTGAGCACTACGGTATATGCGGAGGTGGGCATTATGCAGCATACAGGAGAGTAGCATCAAATCCTGATGCCAATGATCCAGTGCGACCTCGTGGCAAGCACTGGGTTTACATCTCAGACGATCACGTATCACAAGTATCAGAGGTCGATGTTTTGGCTGCGGAAGCCACCCTCCTTTTCTACGAAAGACTGTAGCAGCAGCCTGTTGAGTAGGATTCAGATAAGTTGTACATTTTTTTTTGGAGAAACTTTATGCAGTAGCTTTCAAGATTCAGGATTTCTATTTTAGAAAAATAATCTACGATCATCTGAGTCTTGTTTTTGGATCTTATAAGCGGAAGTTTTGTTGGTGATGATGCACGAGAATGAACTCAGGTTTCAGTGCAAATCTGGCTTCTGAATAATGCGAGTATTATTCCACTCCGAACTCCAGCTGCTTATGGAGTTATATAGTCACGATCTTTAACAGAGGGACAGTCCGTCAAAACCGACACCTGGCTAAGCCAACTGGCAATTGAGTCGTGTTTTTGCCTTGCCCATTCCTCTATTATCTTCTTTTCAAGCTTCTAAAAAGTTTTGAAAAACTATTGCACTTGTAACCAAAGCTTAAAAATACAGTTGGCGGATAGTAGAGAAGTCCATGTTATGTGGCTATTTTACCGAGAAACGTAGCTTCCATTTGATGCCCTCAGCGTATGCATGAATTCCTGATAACTCTACCAATGTGGCATCTGCGAGTAATTCCTTCCATCATATAACTACTGTATTACCTGCGTCCGTAAAAAGACATCGCAAGTTCTTCTAAATTTAGATATATCTAGATACTCTTTAATGTACATATGCATCTGAATTTAGACAAATCTTCAACATCATTTTATAAAAGTGGGGGAGTAGAACCATGCATGAGATGTAGGTCGATCTATCAACTGGATTTAAATACTGTTTCATGAAGATGGTATGGGGAAACAACCTAAAAGTAGCAAAGCCCTATGGACAAGGTTTCATTAACTAAGTTTTTTTTTTTTTTTTGAAACGAGTATTAACTAAGTTTAGACAAGCTACGGAGTAGATGGCTAGCTGGGCGTTCCACCGTTCGTTTGTGACTCCGGGGCACGGCTGGCCGGTCCTTGCGGCATGCCGATCTAGTAGCTTGGTCTCTCACCGGACACTGGTGCGGGTTTTGCCCGTACTTATATACCGATGGAACCACTGGCTAGCTTCAAGAAGCAAATATATCTTGCAATCGCTCTCCTCCACCATTCCATTCCTCGTCTCCTGGCTCTCGGTGTCGTCTTTCTTGCTGCCCGCGACAAGAAGAATCGCGTGGGGTGGAACTTGAGAGGTGTCACAGCGGGGGGGTCCACAAAGAAAGTCCATGAAATCTCCAAAGGCCACAACCTAAAGATGATCATGGATGATGAAAATTGATCGAGCGGCTTATTGTTTGGTGGCACGGCTGACGAGCGCTGACAAGATAACCATGATTTTCTTGAGATTGTTGCCTTTGGAGATCTCGTCAACTTTCTTCTTGGACTCTCCTTTGCGACACCTCTCACAGTTCCATTCCATGTGCTTCTTCTTGACCGCGATGAGGAAACTGCATGTTGTGTTTTTCATGTTTTTTCAGGTCCAACCTGATGCATCATTAGGCTCGGCCCTGCAAACGGTGCGCACAACATACAGTCATACACACGTCCCTCCCTCGCCTCTCTGAAAGGTTAGTACTCCGTATAATAATCCTGTGAGCAAGCTATGTGTCTTGTAGAAAAAAATATTACTCCCTCCGTTCCTTTCTATAGTGCCTATAGATTTTTGACATTTTTTTCAGAATATAAGGTTGTAGCTTAGCTTTTTTTCAATTACCCCCTCCCGTTTAGCTCCCAAATCGTTCAGCTCCCAAATTAATTATGGTAAGTTAGGAAGATAAGGATTTCCCAAATTTTACGTTAATCTCAAATCGTTCAGCTAGGGGTCTTGTGTAAAAAATACTCTTGCGCTAATTTCCGTGCTAAAAAACTATAGGCACTATAGAATGGAACAGAGGGAGTATGACTTAGCTCATTTTTCTGTTTCCATGGTATCTTATGAGTTCGTTCTCGTCAAATCATAGTAATTCTCTTTTCACATATAAATGGGAATATCTCCTCGATTACGCTAATGAAACCACACATGCATGACAACTGTTCGAAAAAACAGAAAAAAAGAAGCGACATCTTACCATTCAACATGGGTCTTGTTTGGCATCACACCATGAAAACAAAGTCTAACAAGGCGCGCAATAATGCTGGTCCCATCACAAAACGAAATGAAGAGCAAATAGAAAACCACATCCATAGTCTTTAAGAGGACCACAACAGTCAACAGATATGAGATCTGGAACACGTTCAAATTTGTTCTATTTTGTTAATTGTCTGTAGAGATTTGAGTGTTAATACTACAAAATTTGCAATATAGCTCTTCTAGCCTTTGTATTGTCAAGATAACTTAAGTAGTTGAGCTTTACTGCTATTGTAATAAAATGCTTACATATCGTGGCTATTGCATATGCACCATTAGTGGCTTACTTTGATATATAAGTGATTCTTCGATTTTGATGTTCATCCTGTCGTGGTAAACTTAATTTCTGTCTATTTCAAGAGGTGCATGTACTGAACAATTATTTTTTGTCCAACCAGACATGGCTTCCAGGCAGTGGCGGAGACAGAGCATTTGAAACCTGGGTGCATAGGGGGTGCCTCAACACATAAAAAATAAATTTAGGGGGTGCATTAGTGGTGAAAAATGCTGTTTAACAAAGGATTTTGTTTTCTACCGAGGTCCTGTGCACCCTGCTACGCTGCTACCTAAAGGTAGATCCGCCGCTGCTTCTGAGAAATTGCACGACTCTGAATATGTGTAATTGACCATGGACTTGATTTCTAATTATTTTTTGTGTTGCTTGATCAGTAGATCACTTGTGCGCTATGTAAATATGTATGTGTAGTATTGTTGTTCTTGTGGTCACTATATGTGCTATGCATAGTGATCATAGCACATTCCATTTATCTAGTTTATGTTTTGTGCATAGTAGCTTAATTATCCTACTTCTATTTTCTAATATGTGGACTTCTTATATGTGAGGTGCATTAAGTGTGTGCGGTGCACATGTTGTTGGCTGGCTGTGTGACGAGATCACCGTGGTCGCGGTGATGATGCTATGTCGGCTTTGTCTACAATTCTCTCAGGTGATTTCTTGGGTCCACCTTCAATGTTATTTCAGTCATCGAGTCGATGGCTTGTGTTCGGGCATCAAGCCGTTGAACTTTTAGGATTTTTTGGGTGCTTTTATGGTACTGGAATATGCTGTTGCAGATGTAGCTTATCTTCTCAACACTTAATATGCTAGTTGACTTGGATTGTATCTCTACATGTGTGTTGTACCAGGATCGTAGTTTTGCCGTCTTTCAAAGATCGAACCGGTGTTAGAGGGATCATAGTCTTGCGGTATTTCAAAGATCGAACCGGTATATTCTTCCAATTTGATCATTGAACTGAATTCGTTCAAACTTCCAATAGTTATTCTAAGCAGAACCAAGATCAAGCTTCTAATATTTCGATGCCCCACAGGCCCACATGTTAGTTCCTTGTGCAGAAGTGTACAAACGCAGACACAATCAAACTAGCCTTCACCTTGACACTCCACGGGATTCCGTACCTTCCACTGCTCACAAGCCCTCTCACGAATGGCCAGAAGCACAACACCATCCAGACACAACACGCGAACTCCCCAATTCCTGGACCACTGGGAGTTCCCCTCGCTGTCCCGACCACCACACGCCATGCCCCAACAGCTATTGCAACAATGTTCAAGATTGAGAGTGTGGTCACTGGGACGAAGACAGGCGACGAGTCGAAGGTGAAAAGCCCCTGATCAGTGTCGTCGGGGCTCGCGCCGCCATCGGATGTGCTGCTTTCCTTGCGCGTGACCTCGAACACGGTCTCAGAGAGTCCCATAGTCTTGAGGAGCACGGTGAGGAACGCTAGGATCCATGCAGAGGCCGAGGTGATGCGTTGCATCCTGTGGTTGTTCCACCAGGTACGAGCTGAGAGCCCGCATTCCTTGTACTCCATCAAGTTGTAGATGTTGTAGGTCAAGAACAGAGCAAGTGGGATGCGGAAACCTTCATCGGATGCCTGTAAAAATTCAGAAGAACTATACATGAAAGTAGGAATGAAACGAGAATATAGGATGCCTTTTCTTTTGCACATTAGCCAATTGATCATTGTCTAACACTTTACCATTCTTTCGGTTAGTTACGGAAGAAACTAATCATATTGGACAAGAGTTATGTATTCGTTATGAACAATGAGGAGGATAGGTCATGGCAAGTGTAAGTACCTTAGGCAAGAAAGACTGGTTTGTAAGGAGGCAGAATGGTCCCATTAGCGCGTAGCAGAGCTCGAAAGGCGCCCTCACGGGCCACACATATATGAACATGTAGGCAAGGCATTGCCGGAGCTGGAGACGCCCGAAGATGGAGCGGAGGATTGGGCTGTTCCAGCTGATGAGTATCTCGAGAAGCCCTGTTGCCCATCTCTTGTACTGGGTCAGGCTTGCTGGTCCGCCGGTCGGAGCACATCCCATGAATGCAGGTGGGTTGGTGTCCATCAACGCGGATCTCCATCCTGTGGCATGGATCCGCTGCCCAGTCAGTATGTCTTCTGTCATTGATCCGTAAACCCAGCCAATCTGCAGAAATACGTCCAACGAAATGCAATTAGAGAGACTGCAAGAAATGAGTGGTTGTACTGTAGTAAAACCTGCAAAATTCCGGCAATGGCAAGTATACCTCCTGGCCCCAACATGTGCCAGCCTCATAGTTGCAGGCGCCCACTTGTTTTGCCACTTGGACGCGGCTCGATATATCTAGCGATAGCACGTCTCCTCGTGAGATGAGGTTCCTAGATGATTCTATCAGTTCCTTTGAGCTCCCAAACTTGATTTGCAGCTCCTTGTAAGAAGGTGAACCTGGGAAGATGATTAAGAACAGGCATTTGATGTGACTTGTGAGGACCCGAGTGACCTGAAATGTGGTGATCAAATGATAGAATTTAGTACCGATGAATACGTCTTTTGTGCGCCCAATTTTTACCTGTTCTCTCGTGTTTGACGGTATCTGGTGGCGGCACGCCGTAAACGACTTTCCTGCGGTGAAAACAGCCCGTCCCAGCGTAGAAAAATCCTTGGATCCCATTGACTCCGTATCCAAGTTTCTGGAACATGCCACAAAAACCAGTAGAGTTGCAACACTAGTGATGCACAACAAACCGGCCATCACCACCACTAAAACGACGGAGAAGTCCATACCTTGAATGCAACCTCTAACTGGTTGCCGAAGGGATCATCCTTGAGGGCGCCGTAGAACTTCTGCGGCGCCTGGACGAACCCGCTCTCTGTCTCGTCGTCGAACCCTAGCAGGAGGCACATGGCGTGCAGGGCGACCTGCGGGTTATTGGCGAACATGTCGCAGTCCACGTTCAGCATGATGGGCGCGTTGGTCATCACACCTGACACCCTTGTCTGCGCCAAGAAATGGTCAGCTTAATTATCAACACTCCTCTGAACTTCTCTCTGTGTTGTTTGTGTGACACACCAATGGTGGCACTGTGTATTGAGTAGAGGAGAGTGCTTACAAGAACATTCATGGCGCCTGCCTTGAAGTTGTGGTGATGTTTGGGGCTCTTCTCTCTTGAGACGTACACCAGATGTGGGAATCCTTGTCCTGTTCTTCTGCTCTTGGTGTTATCCCACAGAACCTGAACCCAGACATATCAATGGCAACAATATTAGCACAAGATATGTCTGCTACTAATACTATGCGTGATGCACACAGCACATGGGCAATGTGCTAACCTTAATGATTGTAGGATGGTTCCTGCGCTCGGCGTCAATGAAGTCGGCGAACTCGGCGTCCCGCAGAATGGATCCCTCGTCGGCGTTTTCGATTCGGGTGACCAGCTTCTCGTACTCGCTCTGAAATCGCACACCAGGAAAAGATGCATGCATGTTAATGGCGATAATGGATGTAAGAGTAAGGCCAAACTAAGCACCATTAATTATTTTGTACTGACATGATCATGTCAGCTAAGCACCATTAAATATTTTGTCTAACCTTCATGAATGCCCAGCTTTCCAAGAACTCGCGGCCGGCCGTGCCTGCGCCCGTGCCAGCCTCCGGCGGCGCTGAAGAGAAGTACATGAAAGGTGCCCTGACCCCGACGCCGTGCCTCTTGCAGAAGGGCACCCAGAGGGCGGCGAACTCCGCGGCCTGGCGCAGGGCGTAGCAGGTGACGGGCGAGCAGCCGTCGTCGGAGACGTAGCACGCCAGCTTGCCGACGTCCGGGTAGTCGAGGGCAAGCAGCGAGAGCACGGTGTTGACGGTGATCACCGGCGGCTCCAGCGCCGGGTCGGCCGTGGTGACGAACATGTCCAGCGCCGGGAGCTCCCCGGGGAGGAGGTTGTCCGGGCGCGTGTCGAACCGGACGGGGCTCCACTTGCAGTTCATGCCGAGCGCCCAGACGAACGCGAACCACGCCTCGCAGACCAGCGCGAGCGCGGCCAGCCACGTCGGAGCCGCGCCGCGGTCCCCCCCCAGCGACGCGGCGCGGCGGGCGAGGAGGGCGAGGAGGAGGAAGAGGATGACGAACTCGGCGAGTATCCAGGCCGTCCTCCGCAGGAGCACCCTCTCCAGCAGCCTCTTGGTGCTCGCCATGGCCCTGTCCTAGAGGTCACAGCTAGCACACGACTCCGCAAGGCAAGCAACAAGCCCTAGCTTGGATTAGGTTGGTGGTAGTATCATGTATATGATATTTCATATGATACTATATTTATAATGCATAATATTATAGATAAGTATCATAGTTTTGCTATATTTATTGATTTGTTTGTGTACAAGATTTTATTTGATACTAATTTTTCTCGTGATATGCGTTAAGATACGGTATCTCTAATATTCTCTCTCCTCCATAATTACCTGCCACATCAGCATTTTTGATGAAATTTAAAATGCGTAATACTTAGCTAAAATATTAAGCACTATAGCTAGCCTACAATTTTTTTAATTAGCAACTGATGGTGCATTTCGTATGGGAACAAAAAGGCCCTGATTTGTTCATGTCAGCATGCGCAAGGGCGAGTCACATGAAAAGAGAAAGTTATATGTTTTGTTGGTCTCAGCCGCCGTGCGCTACTGTGATGGTGTGTCTTTCTTGTCTCTTTGCTCTGCATAGATGTGGCTGGCTCAATCTATTTCAAAAAAAAAAAAGATGTGGCTGGCTCAATCGGAGCGTACCACCCAATCGATTCCATGCAAATTAAGCCGTTGCCTGTACACTACTTCTAGAAGTCCGGTTTTGGATCAATGCAGGCAGCTAGCCTACGTGTTGAAAGATAGAGCTAATTATACCTATAGTACTACAACTTGTTCATTATGTGAAGATTTAGTCCTACTACTTGCAAAGTGTGAAGTCATGGTCCTATAACTTGAAAATCATGTGAAGATTTGGTCCTCAATCAATTAAAATCTGACATGTGGCATAACAGTTTTTGCAGAAGCACCCCTAATATTTTTACCTGACACATTCGACCCTTGATGTCTTCTTACATGCGGGTCCCACCTATCAATTAATGTGTACGAACAAAATAAAATCAAATACGCGAGCCACTAGAGCATGAAGCGCCTTGTGATGTACGTGAGGACGTTACCTTATTTCATCTGAGATAGCTAGATAGAAAAGTAAGAGGAAACAAATAAAATTTTATTTGCTGGGACGAGGTTTCGTATTTGCAAGATACGGACGACTGCCTCCTAACCATACATTTCTTGATGTTCTACTTAAGGACGTTATAGCTTTATACATTTTTTCAGTGTTTTTTTTTTTTGCTTTTTCTCACCAGGATGACACTTACACATATTTTGAATTTCAAAAAAATTTAAAATAAAAAAATTCGCACGTACATCTTCGGGTGCTATGCATTCACAAAGTTATTTCATAAAAAAATGACTCGTGTAAAAAATATAAAATTCAGTGTTAGAAATAATGCTTTTCAGAAGATAAATTTTCGCATATGACAGGTGGCCTAATTTCTACACAAAAAATACATGCCCCTTGAATGGAGAAGACATGTTTTTATACAAAGTAGTAAGTAGTACTCCCTCCGTTTCTTTCTATAGTGCCTATAAATTTTAGGCATTTGTTTCATAATATAAGGTTGTAGCTTGGCTTTTTTCAATTACCCCCTCCACCGGTCAACTCCCACATGACACGCATGAAAAAAATCCATACAAAATAAGAAACAATTAATTGAGATTCCTAATGCATGGCCAAAGGATTGCTTAGATTTATGAAGCAACATTTTTCTTTCCTTAATTAAACCCGACCGCACATATATGGAGAGTCAACTAGATAGATTTGTGGGATTTGTTATGGTAAACTCGGAAGTTATCGATTTCCCTAATTTTAGTCTGATCTCAAATAGTTCAGCTAAGGGGTCTTGTGTAAAAAAAATACTCTTGCGCTAATTTCCGTGCCAAAAATCTATAGGCACTATAGAAAGAAACGGAGGGAGTATAAAACAGTAGAAAAATACAACCTTTAGAAAACTATTATTTACCACATGTATATTAAAACTCAATTTACTATGTATTAATATTTAAAGACAAAACACTCTATCATATAACATAGTATATATGTCGAATTGTATTTGTAATCTAATGTATATTTCTCAAATGAAATATAATACTAATGTTTTCACAAATTTTACATGTCCATGTTTGTCCTATATTTTACTTACTTCACGAGTTGTATTAAAAATAGAATACACAACTATAAACACCGGCCTAGAATACATTTAGACAATATATCAAATACAGTGATGATTTCTCGGTTGATTTAAAAATAATTTATACCAGGTAGTTATCAATGTGTCTAGTAAAGTCCACAAGTAACACATTCTCATGTATTTTACGTACAAATATAATTCTTTTCCAAAAAACAGTCCTTAGCGTGGAATTAAAAATAGTTATTTCTCCATCATCCCAATAATAAGGGAACTTGTAAAAAATACTCCGAGGCTAGAGAAAATATATCTATTCATGAAATCTAGGTTTTGCAATAACGAATCGTGCACTATGAAGTTTTCAAAAACATGTTCTAGATCTAGCTAAATGGGGTGTACATTACTTAATTCTTCATGGACAGCTCCGAAGCTAGGGGAAAATACATCTATTTATGGCGTTTGCAATAACAAATCGGCACTATGAAGTTTCTAAAACCAAATGCTTAGTTGCGAAAATTGTATACACTAAACTAGTTTAGAACAAAGGGATGAGCATTTGTATTTCACAGTCGGCCGAAGAATCATTTAACCGAATAGTTTATTTTTTATATTCTTAAATTGGCCATCATAGATGGTTAAAAGCTCTCAAGAATAATGACAACATACATCCATCTTATATATATACAATCAAAGATAAAACGACAACATTCATCCATTACTCTTCTTAAATTAGATGCTATACAATTTTTCCAAAAAATGTGCGTGCTGCTAAAATTGAGTAGCTTCATGTCTTGTAAGGGTGGTGAAAAAATCATCGTAATTATTGATAACAATAATACGTGCAGGATATAGACCACATATGATGCTTGGTCTAGCGGCAAACACCATTTAGGTGTAGCAGCAGGTCGCGAGATCGAATACCCAGCCCAGCCACGCGCATTAACTTTTATTTATTTCAGCAGAACTGATAGGTGGGACCCGCATTAAGACGGCCACCGAGCTCACATGCGCAAATTAAAAATATCAGGGATCTTTTTGCAAAATCTATAACATCTTTTGATTAACTGAGGACCAAATCTTCACATCGTAGATAAGTTGTAGGACTGCGATTTCACGTTGCAAGATGTAGGACAAAATCTTCACATTGTAGATAAGTTGTTGGACTAAAGGTGTAATTAGCTCTGAAAGATAATTTGCGAAGATTGAGGGTCAACACAACATGACAACCAAGGGATGAAAGATGAAGGAATGCGAGTCTTCGCAAAAACGAGTAAATAACTGAAATCAAACTTTTGGATAACGGACTTCTTATTTACAATAAGCCTATGCAACATTTTGAAGAAATACTTAGATGAATAAACAGTGAAGCACGACTTATCAATTCCAGACAACTTTGCCTGTTTATTCTGGGAAAAGAATTGAAGAACTAAACAAAGCATAAGTTGTAAAGCAGAAAAAAGCAAAAGCAATTGAGAAGAGGATCATATAACCAAACATATCACACCTCTTTCCATACATCGGAACTGTAGGATTCGTAGCATAGAAAACAAAAAAAATCCTAACGCAAAAACGAATAACAAGCCAAGATTTAATCTAGTAGATGGTAGCAGCGAGGTGAAAATGAACATACCCTCGAAGATCGCTAAGCGTTAACAAGATAAATCTCGTAGTGGATGTAGTCGATCACTTGACGCTTTCAAAAGCGCGTAGAAGATCCTAACGGTGCCATAATAGGGCAGCACCTCTGCACTCGGTCACACGTACGGTGTTGATGACGACGTCCTTCTCCCCGTTCCAGTGGGCAGCGGATGTAGTAGATCCTCCTCCTAATCCCGCCAGCACGACGGGACGGTGGTGGTGGAGATCTCCGGCAGCGCTTCGCCGTAAGGACCGCAGGAGAAATATGAGGAGTGAGTAGCAAGGGTTTGGGAGAGGGGGGCACTTGGGGAGCCGGACAAGGAGCCCCTTGGTGGTGCGGCTGGATTGATGTTATCAGCCCCCTCCCTCTGGACTCTACATTCCCACTTGGTGGGTTGGCTAGGGCTGGTGGAGTCCCTCCGGGACTCTACCTGCCATAGTATTTTATTCCGGACGATTCTAGAATCTTCTACAAGCTTCCATAAATGCACCGGACCATTCCCAAACTTGGAATGTGACTTCCTACATATGAATCTTATTCTCCAGACCATTCCTGAACTCCTCGTGGTGTTCTGGATCCCATCTGAGACTCCGAACAATATTCGAACTCCATTCCATATTCCATATGTACTTAAAACGACATCGAACCTTAAGTGTGTCACCCTACGGTTCGCGAACTATGCAGTCATGGTCGAGACTCTTCTCCGAGCAATAACTAATAGCGGGACCTGAAGATCCATAATAGCTCCCACATATTCAACGATGACTTCGTGATCGAAAGAACCATTTACATATAATACCGATTCCCTTTGTCTCGCGATATTTTACTTATCCGAAGTTTGATCATCGGTATCTCCATACCTAGTTCAACTTCGTTATCAATAAGTACTCTTTACTCGTACCGTGATATGACATCCCTTGTGAGCCAGTCATATGCTTGCAAGCTAGTTGGATGACATTCCACCGAGAGGGTCCAGAATATATCTATCTGTCATTTGGATGGACAAATCCCACTATTGATCCACGTGCTTCAACCTATACTTTCCGAACACTTAATGCCACCTTTATAACTACCCATTTACGAGGTAGTGTTTGATGTCATCAAAGCATACATCCGGTGTATGTGATTAACATGATCTCATGGTCGAAGGATTAGGTTACTATGTATCTTAAAGCTTGAAGCAAAACAAACTTAAAGACTTGATCGTATGCTCTTACTATGGGTGTATGTCCATCACATCATTCACCTACTGATATGATCTTGTTATTAATAACATCCAATGTTCATGATCAGGAAACCATGATCATATATTAATCAACAAGCTAGTTTAACAAGAGGCTTACTAGGGACTCTTTTATGTTTACAAACACACAAGTATTACTGTTTCCGGTGAATACAATTATAGTACGGGATGTAAAAATTTATCATGAACTCTAAGATATAACAATAAACTCTTTTATTATTGCCTCTTGGGCATATATCCAACACATGCAGAAATTTCTGAAATCTCTCCTTAATATTCAGAGAACAATAAAAGCAACAAAAGTCGTGCTATTAGACACAAAAAGCCCGTTGACAAGATAAAAGTAGAAGAAAAGAACATTCAGAGAACAATAAAAGCAACAAACATTCATTAGACACAAAAAGCATATTGTTAGAATTTAAAAAAACATGGAAAAATGAAGGGTAATACCTCCTTGCTGAAAAACCCAAACAATGCATCATGTAAAATTCTCTTCCTCCTTGAATTGGCAATAACCTATGTAATTAAGTAACTTCAATGAAAACGGAAAAGAGAAAAGAGAAACAAACAAAATGTCAGACGAAATGCAAAAAATCAAAGTAATAACTGCAAAGTCACTGCTGGACGAGCTGATTTCATCACGGCTATCATCGTTTGATGAAGCATAATCAAGCACGTCACCCAAATGAACATAACCACCATGCCCCTTCACACGAAACATGCATGTGAAACATGAGGATACGATACCTGCATGTGAAACATGAGGACCATCAGCACTTCAACTTCAAGATCTGTTAACTGATACAAAAACCTGATACACCGTGACCATATTAACATATAACATGCTACATCAAAAATTAAAAATGACCTGAATATGTGTAGAACATTCACCTGACATTACACATATATTCAGTGAAACAAAATGAAACTCCGAAACACACTCATAACAGCTAGCACACTTAAAAAAGAGATTTCTATTTTCGTGCCCTCGGTTCCTTAGTTGTGCTCAGTTTTCTCCAGCTCCTTAGTTTTTCCTCAGTTTTCCCCAAGACCTTGTCTGAAACCATCACAGGTGCTGTAACGGCCGGTTGCCCGACGGTTGACCGTTATCTTCTGACTAGTGGGGCCACGTAGAGCCCGCAAAGACACGTCAAACCATCCATCTTTGTTTGACCGTAATCATCGATGTATCCCTGACCAAAACGCGCACGAGTGGGGCTTCGGTATATCGAATGACAAGTGGTACATGGCGCTGATACAAGGGGCAATACACGGGTAGGAATAG
Organism: Lolium rigidum; assembly: GCF_022539505.1. Lineage (NCBI taxonomy): Eukaryota > Viridiplantae > Streptophyta > Magnoliopsida > Poales > Poaceae > Lolium > Lolium rigidum. Next base: position 135,564,432 of record NC_061514.1, read on the forward strand.
ATTTTTAAACGGAGCTCTACAACGATGGCACGGAGGAGGTGGCCTGCAGGGTGCCGAGATGATATCAACATCCACAAAGAACTGCATGAGGCGAGACCAGACGCATTAGATATATATGAACTAGACGTGTTTAACCATGCAAAGAAGAGAAGAAATGGTCGACGACATCGACGACTACCTCGAAACTTTGACTGACCGTGTCCGACACGAACGCGAGCAATGTAGAGAAAACTAGTGTCTCTCCTTTCTGGCGTGTATAGATGGGTTCTAGAAGAGTGTGGTGGCGAAGGGAAAGACCTCGCGGTGGTCTGTGGTGTCCAGCATAGTGGGGCGGCGTGGCCGTGCCCACAGCGGCGTGCATGCATGTTCGGCATTGGCATCAGCATGTACGTTCGGCATTGGCCTCGGCGGTATCTCTGGTGTGTCAGTGATCAAATGAGGGGATGGGATTGAGGGTGCATCCCGACGGTGACCTAGCAGTGGCGGCGAGCATAGCCGTTCTAACCATGCCGATATCGACATCGGCATCGTTTGGAGGCTGTGGTGCTCGAATCAAGGTGGGATTTGTTTCTTGTACGCCAAAAGTGATTTGAAACAAGTTTCGTGTTGAAGGTTAGGTAACGAAAGTTTGTAACTAAGCCCAAAATTATACTAGCGCCATGGTGAGGTTCTTTTTGATAGAGCTATACGGTTGGACAAACTTTTTGACACTTTTTAGATAGGGTTCCTTGTTGTTACACGTATGGCATCATGTATGGCAAATTTGGGGTCATTTGGAGATGTTCGAAAAAATCACTTTGCTTAAACGCATGCCGTTTCGTCTCACTGAAATCAGCTTTTCTAACAAGGTGATTTATTCTACCTTCTCTAAATGACCTCAAATTTCATACAGCTGATCTTCTATACATAGATAGATAGATTGTTTCATTTTTACATTTTTCGAACTTTTTATTTCCCTTTATAATACCCAATTGATTTTCAGGTCAAAACCTCGAAAAACAGCATCATGTATGGCATCATTTTCGCCATAAATTTCAAATTTTGTGAAACTTTCCCTTTTAGATATTCCTTGTTGTTATAGATATGGCATAATGTATGCCAAATTTGGTTAGGTCTCACTTAAACCAGCTTCTGTAACAAGTTAGGTTTTTTCGACCTTCTCAAAAGGGATTTTTTTCTACAAGATAGGTAGATTGTTTCGTTTTTACATTTTTTGAACTTTTATTTCCCTTTATCATACCCATTTGTTTTCAGGTCAAAACCTCGAAAGTTAACATAAGTAGATGGTGAACCCTTCCAAACTTCAAATACAGACATAGATAGATTGGTTCGTTTATCATTTTTACCGTGAATAGTAATGGCTACAAGAAATCGGTGATGGTTTATCATTTTTTGCATGAAAAGTAATGGATACAACAAATCGGTGATGGTTTATCATTTTTTTCGTGAAAATTAATGGCTACAACAAATCGGTGATGGTTTATCATTTTTTGCCTGAAATTTAATGGCTACAACAAATCGGTGATGATTTATCATTTTTTGCGTGAAAAGTAATGCCTAAAAGAGTTTTTAGCGCGTGAAAATGAATACAGAAAACTGCCCTTTAGCATACTTAGAGAGTGGAAGGTAACCGCCGACAGAGAGAGAGAGGGGTTATCCTGCCTGTTAGATCATACGATCAACGGTTGGCGGGCATGATCCGCGTGACATGGGGTAGACCAATCAGGGCAATGTTGCACGTGTGCGAGAATTTGTGGAGGGAGAGGGCAAAACTAAGTAGTATCAAGAAACCAAGGTTACCTGTGTAATAAACAGACTAAGGGATTCAAATATGAGATTTAAAAAATGGAAAATGCGTGTTTTGTACAATGAAACCCATCTTGGCCTATCTCAAACTATTTGCAATACAAATATACATGAGTATGAGAATTGTGGCCTCATTTAGACAAATTATGTTTTGGGGAAAGCTGTTTTGGGAATGGCTTATTGTGGAAAACCATGCACCTTCATAGCTACTAGGTGATTTGAGAAGGCCTTTGAGAAGTGGAAATTTGTGGTAAAACTTGATTTATCTATGACTTATCTATGTTTTGAGAACTGGCAATTTGGTGTAAAGACTCCATGAGTATGTGCCACTATTTTTTCGGAATTTTTTGCACATTAAATGACTCATTTAACTAGTTAATCTCATTTGTTGACTGTCTGTTGACCAGCCACTTGAGGGTAAAACTGAGCATATTGCACTAGCCAGTATTAGCACTCAAGGGGAAAACTGAGCACACAAAAAATGCTAGTATAATATTCGAGGTTATACCTGAGTATATCAAAATTTCCAGGGTTAGACTCGAGGACGCGTGTTGTGATGGCGTGTAACTCACACGTTCGCTGGGAACCCCAAGAGGAAGGTATGATGCGCACAGCAGCAAGTTTTCCCTCAGAAAGAAACCAAGGTTTATCGAACCAGGAGGAGCCAAGAAGCACGTTGAAGGTTGATGGCGGCGGGATGTAGTGCGGCGCAACACCGGGGATTCCGGCGCCAACGTGGAACCCGCACAAGACAACCAAAGTACTTTGCACCAACGAAACAGATGAGGTTGTCAATCTCACCGGCTTGCTGTAACAAAGGATTAACCGTATTGTGTGGAAGATGATTGTTTGCAGAGAAAACAGTAAAACAAGTATTGCAGCAGATTTGTATTTCAGTATAAAAGAATGGACCGGGGTCCACAGTTCACTAGAGGTGTCTCTCCCATAAGATAAAAGCATGTTGGGTGTGTAAGGGTACATTGCCCCTATGTGTGGTTTTGGTAATTAATGACAACCCCTATGGACTAATGTTTTCATTGAGTTTATATGAAGGAATATTCCATAGGTACTACTTGTACTCCATGTGATTGGATTCAAGTATGGATGCCATGAAGATAAAGATATATCTTGTGTATTGGCATCAAGATCATCGGTATGAAGCTATATATGTGATATGATCAAGAAGAAGAAATGAAGATGGAGTTCTTATGTGGAACTCAATATTAGCCATGCTCTATCTTATGTGAGTATGAGAAGATACAAGGAGTGAGTTGGGCAAGTTCAAGATGAGCATCTTGAGTGGATCACATGCTTGAAGCTTGCCGTCCATTTGGTGATAATGGGCATGTGAAGATGTGCATCAATGGAGCTTTCCCATCATAGTGTATGGGGGAGCATTTGTGAGTCTTCACAAAGCAACATTGATCAAGTGAGGCATTCCGGCTTGTGTAGAGCTTGAAGAGTTATCATCAAGATCAAGCGGGATGCGCAAGGCAAAGGTATGACCTTGATAGGTTTTCCTTTTACCGGTCTCAAGGTGGTTGATGGGAGACCGGATTATAGGATACATAGCCGCACTATTAAGAGGGGCTTTCGGTTGGGTAACTTGATCACATCGTCTTAGGGAGCTCAATCCTTTGCATACTTTGCATATCCCTATTGCTTCTTGGTGTTTCTCTGTGTGAGGTTCTTGAGCTTGTTGCTAGCTTTACAACAAGCCCAAGTTCATCGAAAACGGAATCCGCATGCATCTTCTATTGCGTTTTCGAGTTTGGACGTCTTCACCGTTTCTTGACGGTGGGAGACTCCCTCTCTAAAATCATCTAAAAATGTTCTGTGAGGAGTCTCCATATTTCATCGTTTTTGTTGGGGTTCTATTCGTCGTTATCTTTCCAACAAAATTGGTTTCATGTCAATCGGGGTCCGGACACAAAAGTTATCACAGTTTTTGTATAACATGATTTCCTGCTGGCCCGGTTTCTAGCCCGGCGTGACCGGCCGTCTGACCGGATGGCCCGGTTCAAACCGGCCCCTGGACCGGTGCCATCCGGGCACTATCCAGTAAGCTTTTAATCTTGGTCCGGTTTCTAGCCCGGCGTGACCGGCCGTCTGACCGGATGGCCCGGTTCAAACCGGCCCCTGGACCGGTGCCATCCGGGCACTATCCAGTAAGCTTTTCAGCTTGGTCCGGTCACTAGCCCGGTCGACCGGTCTGTGGACCGGATGGCCCGGTCTGTGGCCCGGTCTGACCGGGTCCTGAACCGGACGGCCCGGTCCCAGGCCCGGTTGACCGGCCTCCTCGACGGCTGACTAAGCCCAACTTTTCCCCAACGGTTATTTCTTCCTCCCTTGCTATAAATAGCTTTCTTCCACCTTGAGACAACTAGTTCTTCCCATTCTCTCTCCTCCATTGCTACTATTTGAAGAACTTGCTCTTCCCCTTGAATCCTCCAACCATACTTGCTCATATTTGAGGATTTGAGAGAGTGGATCTAGATCTACACTTCCACCAAACCGTTTCTTCTCTAAGTGAGGGAATCTCTTGGGATCTAGATCTTGGAGTCTTTGGTTGACTTTCCCCCTTGTTCTTCCTCTCCAATCTCATCCTAGCATTCGTTGCTTTGGTGGGATTTGAGTGTGAAGGACTTGAACACCTCCGGTGTTCTTGCTTTGCATCATTGCATAGTATTGAGCTCTCCACCACGATTTGTTCGAGTGAGAGACCGTGAGCTTGTTACTCTTGGAGGGTGACCTCCTAGTTGGCTTGGTGATTGGTGCTCCGGTGATCTCTTCAAGAAGATTGTGAAGAGGCCCGGGCTTCTCCTTCGTGGAGCTTGTGAAGTGGTTGTGGAGCTTGCCATCTCCGGAGCGGAGGAAAAGCTAACCATAAGGAAAGGGCCATAATCCTTCGTGGGTGTGGTTCGGAGAATAGGGTGAGCCTTCGTGGCGCGGGGAATCCTTCGTGGGACCTCCACTCCTCCAAACGTGACGTACCTTGTTGCAAAGCAAGGGAACACGGGAATACATCCTCGTCTCCGCGTGCCTCGGTTATTTCTATACCCGAGCTCTCTTTCCTTGTGATAGCCATCGTGCTTGATGTACATATATCTTGCTATCACTTGTGCTACATATATCTTGTGCCTATCTAGCTTAGCTCTAGTTGCTATTGTTACACTTAGTTGAGCTTAGCATATTTAGGGTTTGTGCTTGTAAACTAAACGATAGTTTAATTCCGCATTCTTACAAGACAAATCCGCAAGAGTTTGTAATTGCCTATTCACCCCCCCCTCTAGGCGACATCTCGATCTTTCAGGGTGAACAAATTACAGTCGGGCAATTGACAAATAGAGAGGGCATAAAAATGCACATACATGTCATGATAAGTATAGTGAGATTTAATTGGGCATTACGACAAAGTACATAGACCGCCATCCAATCGCATCTATGCCTAAAAACTCCACCTTCAAGGTTATCATCCGAACCCCTTCCAAGTATTAAGTTGCAAAGCAACAGACAATTGCATTAAGTATGGTGCGTAATGTAATCAACAACTACATCCTCGGACATAGCGCCAATGTTTTATCCCTAGTGGCAACAACGACAACACAACCTTAGAACTTTCTCGTCATCGTCCAGGTGTCAATGCAGGCATGAACCCACTATCGAGCATAAATACTCCCTCTTGGAGTTAAGAGCAAAAACTTGGCCAGAGACTCTACTAATAACGGAGAGCATGCAAGATCATAAACAACACATATGTAATAACTTGATAATTAACATAACATGGTATTCGCTATCCATCGGATCCCGACAAACACAACATAGAGTATTACAGATAGATGATCTTGATCATGTTAGGCAGCTCACAAGATCCAACAATGAAGCACAATGAGGAGAAGACAACCATCTAGCTACTGCTATGGACCCATAGTCCAGGGGTGAACTACTCACTCATCACTCCGGAGGCGACCATGGCGGTGTAGAGTCCTCCGGGAGATGAATCCCCTCTCCGGCAGGGTGCCGAGGAGATCTCCCGTAATCCCCCGAGATGGGATTGGCGGCGGCGGCGTCTCCGGAAGGTTTTCCGTATCGTGGTTTTTCTCCTCGGGGGTTTCGCGACGGAGGCTTTAAGTAGGCGGAAGGGCAACGTGGGGGCCACACGGGGGCCCCACACCACAGGTCGGCGCGGCCAAGGGCTGGGCCGCGCCGCCCTATGGTGGCAGCCCCTCGTGGCCCCACTTCGTATCCCTTTCGGTCTTCTGGAAGGTTCGTGGAAAAATAGGACCCTGTGTCTTGATTTCGTCCAATTCCGAGAATATTTCGTTACTAGGATTTCTGAAACCAAAAACAGCAGAAAACATCAACTGGCACTTCGGCATCTTGTTAATAGGTTAGTTCCAGAAAATGCACGAATATGACATAAAGTGTGCATAAAACATGTAGGTATCATCAATAATATGGCATGGAACATAAGAAATTATCGATACGCCGGAGGCGTATCAGCATCCCCAAGCTTAGTTCTCGCTCGTCCCGAGCGAGTAAAACGATAACAAAGATAATTTCTGAAGTGACATGCCATCATAACCTTGATCATACTATTTGTAAACATATGTAATGAATGCAGCGATCAAAACAATGGTAATGACATGAGTAAACAAGTGAATCATAAAGCAAAGAATTTTCATGAATAGTACTTCAAGACAAGCATCAATAAGTCTTGCATAAGAGTTAACTCATAAAGCAATAAATCAAAGTAAAGGTATTGAAGCAACACAAAGGAAGATTAAGTTTCAGCGGTTGCTTTCAACTTGTAACATGTATATCTCATGGATAATTGTCAACATAGAGTAATATAACAAGTACAATATGCAAGTATGTAGGAATCAATGCACAGTTCACACAAGTGTTTGCTTCTTGAGGTGGAGAGAGATAGGTGAACTGACTCAACATAAAAGTAAAAAGAATGGTCCTTCAAAGAGGAAAACATCGATTGCTATATTTGTGATAGAGCTTTTATTTTGAAAACATGAAACAATTTTGTCAACGGTAGTAATAACGCATATGAGTTATGTAAATTATATCTTACAAGTTGCAAGCCTCATGCATAGTATACTAATAGTGCCCGCACCTTGTCCTAATTAGCTTGGACTACCGGATCTTTGCAATGCACATGTTTTAACCAAGTGTCACAATGGGGTACCTCCATGCCGCCCGTACAAAGGTCTAAGGAGAAAGCTCGCATTTTGGATTTCTCGCTTTTGATTATTCTCAACTTAGACATCCATACCGGGACAACATGGACAACAGATAATGGACTCCTCTTTAATGCATAAGCATGTGGCAACAATTATTATTCTCATATGAGATTGAGGATATGTGTCCAAAACTGAAACTTCCACCATGATTCATGGGTTTAGTTAGCGGCCCAATGTTCTTCTCTAACAATATGCATGCTCCAACCATTAAGGTGGTAGATCTCTCTTACTTCGGACAATACGGACATGCATAGCAACTCACATGATATTCAACAAAGAATAGTTGATGGCGTCCCCAGAAGCATGGTTATCGCACAACAAGCAACTTAATAAGAGATAAAGTGCATAAGTACATATTCAATGCCACAATAGTTTTTAAGCTATTTGTCCCATGAGCTATATATTGTAAAGGTGAATGATGGAATTTTAAAGGTAGCACTCAAGAAATTTACTTTGGAATGGCGGATAAATACCATGTAGTAGGTAGGTATGGTGGACACAAATGGCATAGTGGTTGGCTCAAGGATTTTGGATGCATGAGAAGTATTCCCTCTCGATACAAGGTTTAGGCTAGCAAGGTTATTTGAAACAAACACAAGGATGAACGGTACAGCAAAACTCACATAAAAGACATATTGAAAACATTGTAAGACTCTACACCGTCTTCCTTGTTGTTCAAAACTCAATACTAGATGTTATCTAGACTCTAGAGAAACCAAATATGCAAACCAAATTAGCAAGCTCTAAGTGTTTCTTCATTAATGGGTGCAAAGTATATGATGCAAGAGCTTAAACATGAGCTCAACAATTGCCAAGTATCAAATTATCCAAGACATTTTAGAATTACTACATGTAGCATTTTCCAATTCCAACCATATAACAATTTAACGAAGAAGAAACTTCGCCATGAATACTATGAGTAAAGCCTAAGGACATACTTGTCCATATGCTACAGACGGAGCGTGTCTCTCTCCCATAAAGTGAATGCTAGGATCCATTTTATTCAAACAAAACAAAAACAAAAACAAACCGACGCTCCAAGCAAAGTGCATAAGATGTGACGGAATAAAAATATAGTTTCGGGGAGGAACCCGATAATGTTGTCGATGAAGAAGGGGATGCCTTGGGCATCCCCAAGCTTAGACGCTTGAGTCTTCTTAGAATATGCAGGGGTGAACCACCGGGGCATCCCCAAGCTTAGAGCTTTCACTCTCCTTGATCATATTGTATCATACTCCTCTCTTGATCCTTGAAAACTTCCTCCACACCAAACTCGAAACAACTCATTAGAGGGTTAGTGCACAATAAAAATTAACATGTTCAGAGGTGACACAATCATTCTTAACACTTCTGGAAATTGCATAAAGCTACTGGACATTAATGGATCAAAGATATTCATCCAACATAGCAAAAGAGGCAATGCGAAATAAAAGGCAGAATCTGTCAAAACAGAACAGTCCGTAAAGAAGGATTTTATTAGGCCACCAGACTTACTCAAATGAAAATTCTCAAATTGAATGAAAGTTGCGTACATATCTGAGGATCATGCACGTAAATTGGCTTAATTTTCTGAGCTACCTACAGGGAGGTAGACCCAGATTCGTGACAGCAAAGAAATCTGGAACTGCGCAGTAATCCAAATCTAGTACTTACTTTACTATCAAAGACTTTACTTGGCACAACAAAACATAAAACTAAGATAAGGATAGGTTGCTACAGTAGTAAACAACTTCCAAGACTCAAATATAAAACAAAAATACTGTAGAAAAAACATGGGTTGTCTCCCATAAGCGCTTTTATTTAACGCCTTTCAGCTAGGCGCAGAAAGTGTATATCAAGTAACATCGAGAGATGAAGCATCAACATCATAATTTGTTCTAATAATAGAATCATAAGGTAACTTCATTCTCTTTCTAGGGAAGTGTTCCATACCTTTCTTGAGAGGAAATTGATATTTAATATTACCTTCCTTCATATCAATAGTAGCACCAACGGTTCGAAGAAAAGGTCTTCCCAATATAATGGGGCAAGATGCATTGCATTCAATATCCAAGACAACAAAATCAACGGGGACAAGGTTATTGTTAACCATAATGTGAACATTATCAACTCTCTCCAAAGGTTTCTTTTTAGCATTATCAGCGAGATTAACATCCAAATAACAATTTTTCAATGGTGGCAACTCAAGCATATCATAGACTTTCTTAGGCATAACAGAAATACTTGCACCAAGATCACATAAAGCATTACAATCAAAATCTTTGACTCTCATTTTAATGATGGGCTCCCAACCATCCTCTAGCTTTCTAGGAATAGAAGTTTCAAGTTTTAGTTTCTCTTCTCTAGCTTTTATGAGAGCATTTGTAATATGTTTTGTGAAAGCCAAGTTTACAGCGCTAGCATTGGGACTCCTAGCAAGTTTTTGTAAGAACTTTATAACTTCAGAGATGTGGCAATCATCAAAATCTAAACCATTACAATCTAAAGCAACGGGATTATCATCCCCAAGGTTGGAAAAAATTTCAGCAGTTTTATCACAAGCAGTTTCAGCGAGCTTGAGTAATTTTGCGCGCTTTGCACTAGGAGTAGAAGCATTGCCAACACCAATTATTTTACCATTAATAGTAGGAGGTGCAGCAACATGTGAATCATTAGCATTGCTAGTGGTGGTAATAGTCCAAACTTTAGCTACATTTTTCTCTTTAGCTAGTTTTTCATTTTCTTCTCTATCCCACCTAGCACGCAGTTCAGCCATTAATCTTATATTCTCATTAATTCTAACTTGAATGGAATTTGCTGTAGTAACAATTTTATTTTCAATATCCCTATTAGGCATAATTTTCGATTTCAAAAGATCAACATCAGAGGCAAGACTATCAACTCTAGAAGCAAGAATATCAATTTTATTGAGCTTTTCCTCAACAGATTTGTTAAAGGCAGTTTGTGTACTAATAAATTCTTTAAGCATAGCTTCAAGTCCAGGGGTGTATTCCTATTATTGTTTTAAGAATTCCCATAAGAATTAGCATAACCGTTACCATTATTATAAGGATATGGCCTATAGTTATTACTAGAATTGTTCCGATAAGCATTGTTGTTGAAATTATTATTTTTAATGAAGTTTACATCAACATGTTCTTCTTGGGCAACCAATGAAGCTAATGGAACATTATTAGGATCAACATTAGTCCTATCATTCACAAGCATAGACATAATAGCATCAACCTTATCATTCAAGGAGGAGGATTCTTCAACAGAATTTACCTTCTTACCTTGTGGAGCTCTTTCCGTGTGCCATTCGGAGTAATTAATCATCATATTATCAAGAAGCTTTGTTGCTTCACCAAGAGTGATGGACATAAAGGTACCTCCAGCAGCTGAATCCAATAAATTCCGCGAAGAAAAATTTAGTCCTGCATAGAAGGTTTGGATGATCATCCAAGTAGTCGATCCATGGGTTGGGCAATTTTTAACCAAAGATTTCATTCTTTCCCAAGCTTGAGCAACATGTTCATTATCCAATTGTTTAAAATTCATTATGCTACTCCTCAAAGATATAATTTTAGCAGGGGGATAATATCTACCAATAAAAGCATCTTTGCATTTAGTCCATGAATCTATACTATTCTTAGGCAGAGATAGCAACCAATCTTTAGCTCTTCCTCTTAATGAGAAAGGGAACAATTTTAATTTTATAATGTCACCATCTACATCTTTATACTTTTGCATTTCACACACTTCAACAAAATTATTGAGATGGGCAGCAGCATCATCAGAACTAACACCAGAAAATTGCTCTCTCATGGCAAGATTAAGTAAAGCAGGTTTAATTTCAAAGAATTCTGCTGTAGTAGCAGGTGGAGCAATAGGTGTGCATAAGAAATCATTATTATTTGTGCTAGTGAAGTCACACAACTTAGTATTTTCAGGGGTAGCCATTTTAGCAGTAGTAAATAAAGCAAACTAGATAAAGTAAATGCAAGTAAACTAATTTTTTTGTGTTTTTGATATAGCAAACAAGACAAGTAAATAAAGTAAAGCTAGCAACTAATTTTTTTGTGTTTTGATATAAGTGCAGCAAACAAAGTAGTAAATAAAATAAAGCAAGACAAAAACAAAGTAAAGAGATTGAGAAGTGGAGACTCCCCTTGCAGCGTGTCTTGATATCCCCGGCAACGGTGCAAGAAAAAGAGCTTGATGGCGTGTAACTCACACGTTCGTTGGGAACCCCAAGAGGAAGGTATGATGCGCACAGCAGCAAGTTTTCCCTCGTGAAAGAAACCAAGGTTTATCGAACCGGGAGGAGCCAAGAAGCACGTTGAAGGTTGATGGCGGCGGGATGTAGTGCGGCGCAACACCGGGGATTCCGGCGCCAACGTGGAACCTGCACAGAGCACAACCAAAGTACTTTGCCCCAACGAAACAAAGTGAGGTTGTCAATCTCACCGGCTTGCTGTAACAAAGGATTAACCGTATTGTGTGGAAGATGATTGTTTGCAGAGAAAACAAGTAAAACAAGTATTGCAGACAGATTTGTATTTCAGTATAAAAAGAATGGAACGGGGTCCACGGTTCACTAGAGGTGTCTCTCCCATAAGATAAAAGCATGTTGGGTGAACAAATTACAGTCGGGCAATTGACAAATAGAGAGGGCATAACAATGCACATACATGTCATGATAAGTATAGTGAGATTTAATTGGGCATTACGACAAAGTACATAGACCGCCATCCAACTGCATCTATGCCTAAAAAGTCCACCTTCAGAGTTATCATCCGAACCCCTTCCAGTATTAAGTTGCAAAGCAACAGACAATTGCATTAAGTATGGTGCGTAATGTAATCAACAACTACATCCTCGGACATATCGCCAATGTTTTATCCCTAGTGGCAACATCACAACACAACCTTAGAACTTTCTGTCACTGTCCCAGTTGTCAATGCGGGCATGAACCCACTATCGAGCATAAATACTCCCTCTTGGAGTTAAGAGCAAAAACTTGGCCGAGCCTCTACTAATAATGGAGAGCATGCAAGATCATAAACAACACATATGTAATAACTTGATAATTAACATAACATGGTATTCTCTATCCATCGGATCCCGACAAACACAACATAGAGTATTACAGATAGATGATCTTGATCATGTTAGGCAGCTCACAAGATCCAACAATGAAGCACAATGAGGAGAAGACAACCATCTAGCTGCTGCTATGGACTCATAGTCCAGGGGTGAACTACTCACTCATCACTCCGGAGGCGACCATGGCGGTGTAGAGTCCTCCGGGAGATGAATCCCCTCTCCGGCGAGGTGCCGGAGGAGATCTCCGTAATCCCCCGAGATGGGATTGGCGGCGGCGGCGTCTCCGGAAGGTTTTCCGTATCGTGGTTTTTCTCCTCGGGGGTTTCGCGACGGAGGCTTTAAGTAGGCGGAAGGGCAACATGGGGGCCACACGGGGGCCCCACACCACAATTCGGCGCGGCCAAGGGCTGGGCCGCGCCGCCCTATGGTGGCAGCCCCTCGTGGCCCCACTTCGTATCCCTTTCGGTCTTCTGGAAGGTTCGTGGCAAAATAGGACCCTGGGTCTTGATTTCGTCCAATTCCGAGAATATTTCGTTACTAGGATTTCTGAAACCAAAAACAGCAGAAAACAGCAACGGCACTTCGGCATCTTGTTAATAGGTTAGTTCCAGAAAATGCACGAATATGACATAAAGTGTGCATAAAACATGTAGGTATCATCAATAATATGGCATGGAACATAAGAAATTATCGATACGCCGGAGGCGTATCATGTTGCGGTGCAGAAATGGAAGACGTGCAATTGTTGACGCGTAGACGCGAGTCGCGGTGCAGAAGTCGAAGACGTGCAATCGTGGACGCGTGTCGCATTGCAGAAGTTCAAGACGTGCAGACGTGCAGCGGTGGACGCGTAGGACGCGGGTCGTATTAACCACCCGTCGCCTTTATAGACGCCTCCTCCCACTATCTCTGTCACTCTCACTTGCCCACGCAACGCCGCCTCTCTCACGTCCCATCATCTTCTCCAAAGCAAAAAACCCTCTCCCTCTCCCTCTCCTCTGCCGGCAAGATGGACAAGGAGAATGCCAATCCCATCATCCACGGCGCCGTCGGCTCCAAGCGCGACGCCTCCCTCTTCGACGCCGTCCCCTCAACGGACGTCGCCACCGTCCCCTCAACGGACGTCGCCACCTCCTCCGCCGGTGCATCGGAGGCTGCTGCCGCCGGTCGCGGTCAGATCCCGCCGGGATATGACCCCTACGATTATGTGCCGTACGTCCCGCCCCCGAACCCCTACGACACTGATACGTCTCAAACGTATCTATAATTTCTTATGTTCCATGCTAGTTTTATGACAATATCTACATGTTTTATTCATACTTTATATCATTTTGATGCATTTTCCGGTACTAACCTTTTAACAAGATGCCGAAGCGCCAGTTCCTATTTTCTGTTGTTTTTGGTTTCAGAAATCCTACACAGGAAATATTCTCGGAATTGGACGAAACAAAAGCCAAACCTTCTATTTTACCGAGACGGACCCAGAGTGCCAGAGAAGTACCGGAGGGGGGCCAAGGGGGCCCCACACCACCTGGCGGCGTGGCCAAGAGGGGGGGCGCGCCCAGCTATGGGGTGGGCCCCTCGGGACCACTCCGATGCCGCCCTTTCGCCTATATAATCCTCCAGATGCGAAAACCCTAAATAACCCGACGATATTCCACGAAGAGTTCCGTAGCCACCGCCATCGCGAAGACAAGTTTCGGGGGACAGAAGTCTCTGTTCCGGCACGCCGCCGGGACGGGGAATTGGCCCCGGAGTCATCTCCATCGACACCACCGCCATCTTCATCGATGTTGCTGTCTCCCATGATGAGGAGGGAGTAGTTCTCTGATACGTCTCCGACGTATCGATAATTTCTTATGTTCCATGCCACATTATTGATGATATCTACATGTTTTATGCATACTTTATGTCACATTTATGCGTTTTCCGGAACTAACCTACTAACGAGATGCCAAAGAGCCAGTTCCTGTTTTCTGCTGTTTTTGGTTCCAGAAATCCTAGTAAGGAAATATTCTCGGAATCGGACGAAATCAACGCCCAGAGTCTTAGAATTGGACGAAGATTCCAGAACACCCGAGAGCCGCCAGAGGACAGCCCTGGGGGCCCCACACGCCACCCTGGCGCGGCCAGAGGGGGGGGCCGCGCCGCCCTAGTGTGTGGGCCCACCAGGCCCCCTCCGAGGCTGCCCTTCCGCCTACTTAAGGTCTCCGTCGCGAAAACCCTATTACGTTCGACGAAACCAGAGAAAACCTTCCGGAGCCGCCGCCATCGCGAAGCCAAGATCCGGGGGACAGGAGTCTCTCGTTCCGGCACGCCGCCGGACGGGGAAGTGCCCCGGAAGGCTCCTCCATCGACACCACCGCCATCTTCATCAACGCTGCTTGTCTCCCATGAGGAGGGAGTAGTTCTCCATCAAGGCTAAGGGCTGTACGGTAGCTATGTGGTTCATCTCTCTCCTATGTACTTCAATACAATAATCTCATGAGCCGCCTTACATGATTGAGATTCATATGATGATGCTTGTAATCTAGATGTCATTATGCTAGTCAAGTGGGTTTTACTTATGTGATCTCCGGAGACTCCTTGTCCCACGTGTGTAAAGGTGACGAGTGTGTGCACCGTGTGGGTCTCTTAGGCTATATTTCACGTAATACTTATCCACTATTATGAATGGCATAGTGAAGTGCTTATTTATATCTCTTTATGATTGCAATGTGTTTTGTATCACAATATATCTGCGTGCTACTCTAGTGATGTTATTAAAGTAGTTTATTCCTCCTTCACGGTGTAATGGTGACAGTGTGTGCATCGTATAGTACTTGGCGTAGGCTATGATTGTGATCTCTTGTAGATTATGAAGTTAACTATTGCTATGATGGTATTGATGTGATCTATTCCTCCTTTCGTAGTGTGAATGTGACAGTGTGCATGCTATGTTAGTACTTGGTTTGGTTATGTTGATCTGTCATGCACTCTAAGGTTATTTAAATATGAACATTGAATATTGTGGAGCTTGTTAACTCCGGCATTGAGGGTTTGTGTAATCCTACACGGTTAGTGGTGTTCATCATCCAACAAGAGGGTGTAGAGTCTAGCATCTATCTATTTATTCCGTTATGTGATCAATGTTGAGAGTGTCCACTAGTGAAAGTATGATCCCTAGGCCTTGTTCCTAAATATCGCTATCGCTGCTTGTTTACTTGTTTTACTGCATCTGTACTTCCTGCAATATTACCACCATCAACCACACGCCAGCAAGCACTTTTCTGGCGCCGTTACTACTGCTCATACTTATTAATACCACCTGTATTTCACCATCTCTTTGCCGAACTAGTGCACCTATTAGGTGTGTTGGGGACACAAGAGACTTCTTGCTTTGTGGTTGCAGGGTTGCATGAGAGGGATATCTTTCACCTCTTCCTCCCTGAGTTCGATAAACCTTGGGTGATCCACTTAAGGGAAACTTGTCTGCTGTTCTACAAACCTCTCGCTCTTGGAGGCCCAACACTGTCTACAAGAATAGAAGCACCCGTAGACATCAAGCACTTTTCTGGCGCCGTTGCCGGGGAGGAAAGGTAAACGGCACACACACACCGAACCCCGGCAACTAGCACTTTTCTGGCGCCGTTGCCGGGGAGGAAAGGTAAAAGGCACTCATACTCCGGTCCCATGTAAAGTACTTTTCTGTCGCTGTTGTGTGTGTGCTCGAAGCTATTTCCTTTAGATCCTGCAATTGCATCTTTTTGTTTCTTGTTTACACTAGTTTGGCATAATGGACAACAATGAGCTTCTTATGCTATTTCCTGATTTAAGACATGGATGGTTTGATGCGAAAAATAAAAAACCCATGGAACATATTAGTATGAACACTTTGAACACCATTGTTGCTAATGATATAGAAAATTCTAAGCTTGGGGAAGCTGGTTTTGATGAGCATGATATTTTTAGTCCCCCAAGCATTGAGGAGAAAATTTACTTTGATGATACTTTGCCTCCTATTTATGATGATTATAATGATAGTGGTCTTTTGGTGCCACCTACTATGGAGAGTAAATTTTATTATGATTATACTATGCGTCCTACACTTGATGAGAATAATAATGATAGCTACTTTGTTGAATTTGCTCCCACTACAACTAATAAAACTGATTATGCTTATGTGGAGAGTAATAATTTTATGCATGAGACTCATGATAAGAATGTTTCATTTGATAGTTATATTGTTGAGTTTGCTCATGATGCTATCTGGATATTATTATGAGAGAGGAAAATATGGTTGTAGAAATTTTCATGTTACTAAAACACCTCTCTTTTTGCTGAAAATCTTGAAGCTGCACTTGTTTTATCTTTCTATGCTTGTTGCATTATGCTTCATGAATTTGTTTATTTACAAGATTCCTATGCATAGGAAGCATGTTAGACTTAAATGTGTTTTGAATTTGCTTCTTGATGCTCTCTTTTGCTTCAACTACTATTTCTTGCGAGTGCATCATTAAAACTGCTGAGCCCATCTTAATGGCTATAAAGGAAGAACTTCTTGGGAGATAACCCATGTGTTTATTTTACTACAGTACTTTTGTTTTATATTTGTGTCTTGGAAGTTGTTACTACTGTAGCAACCTCTCCTTATCTTATTTTATTGCATTGTTGTGCCAAGTAAAGTCTTTGATAGAAAGGTTGATACTAGATTTGGATTACTGCGCAGAAACAGATTTCTTGCTGTAACGAATCTGGGCCTAATTCTCTGTAGGTAACTCAAAAAATTATGCCAATTTACGTGCGTGATCCTCAGATATGTACGCAACTTTCATTCAATTTGAGCATTTTCATTTGAGCAAGTCTGGTGCCTCAATAAAATCCGTCTTTACAGACTGTTCTGTTTTGACAGATTCTGCCTTTTATTTCGCATTGCCTCTTTTGCTATGATGGATTAATTTCTTTGTTCCATTAATATCCAGTAGCTTTGTGCAATATCCAGAAGTGTTAAGAATGATTATGTCACCTATGAACATGTGAATTTTTGATTATGCACTAACCCTCTAATGAGTTTGTTTCGAGTTTGGTGTGGAGGAAGTTTTCAAGGGTCAAGAGAGGAGGATGATATACTATGATCAAGAAGAGTGAAAAGTATAAGCTTGGGGATGCCCCCGTGGTTCATCCCTGCATATTTCAAGAAGACTCAAGCATCTAAGCTTGGGGATGCCCAAGGCATCCCCTTCTTCATCGACAATATTATCAGGTTCCTCCCGTGAAACTATATTTTTATTCCATCACATCTTATGTGCTTTGCTTGGAGCGTCGGTTTGTTTTGTTTTTGTTTTAGTTTGAATAAAATGGATCCTAGCATTCATTGTGTGGGAGAGAGACACGCTCCGCTGTTGCATATGGACAAATATGTCCTTAGGCTTTACTCATAGTATTCATGGCGAAGGTTGAATCTTCTTCGTTAAATTGTTATATGGTTGGAATCGGGAAATGCTACATGTAGTAATTCTAAAATGTCTTGAATAATTTGATACTTGGCAATTGTTGTGCTCATGTTTAAGCTCTTGCATCATATACTTTGCACCTATTAATGAAGAAATACATAGAGCTTGCTAAAATTGGGTTTGCATAATTGGTCTCTCTAAAGTCTAGATAATTTCTAGTATTGAGTTTGAACAACAAGGAAGACGGTGTAGAGTCTTATAATGTTTACAATATGTCTTTTATGTGAGTTTTGCTGCACCGGTTCATCCTTGTGTTTGTTTCAAATAACCTTGCTAGCCTAAACCTTGTATCGAGAGGGAATACTTCTCATGCATCCAAAATCCTTGAGCCAACCACTATGCCATTTGTGTCCACCATACCTACCTACTACATGGTATTTCTCCGCCATTCCAAAGTAAATTGCTTGAGTGCTACCTTTAAAATTTCCATTCTTTACCTTTGCAATATATAGCTCATGGGACAAATAGCTTAAAAATTATTGTGGTATTGAATATGTACTTATGCACTTTATCTCTTATTAAGTTGCTTGTTGTGCGATAACCATGTTCCCTGGGGACGCCATCAACTACTCTTTGTTGAATATCATGTGAGTTGCTATGCATGTCCGTCTTGTCCGAAGTAAGGGAGATTTACCATTCATTTAATGGTTAGAGCATGCATATTGTTAGAGAAGAACATTGGGCCGCTAACTAAAGCCATGAATCATGGTGGAAGTTTCAGTTTTGGACATATATCCTCAATCTCATATGAGAACATTAATTGTTGCTACATGCTTATGCTTTAAAGAGGAGTCCATTATCTGTTGTCTATGTTGTCCCGGTATGGATGTCTAAGTTGAGAATAATCAAAAGCGAGAAATCCAAATGCGAGCTTTCTCCTTAGACCTTTGTACGAGCGGCATAGAGGTACCCCTTTGTGACACTTGGTTAAAACATGTGTATTGCGATGATAATCCCGGTAATCCAAGCTAATTAGGACAAGGTGCGGGCACTATTAGTATACTATGCATGAGGCTTGCAACTTGTAAGATATAATTTACATGATACATATGCTTTATTACTACCGTTGACAAAATTGTTTCTTGTTTTCAAAACCAAAGCTCTAGCACAAATATAGCAATCAATGCTTCCTCTGCGAAGGGCCTTTCTTTTACTTTTATGTTGAGTCAGTTCACCTATCTCTCTTCACCTCAAGAAGCAAACACTTGTGTGAACTGTGCATTGATTCCTACATACTTGCATATTGCACTTGTTATATTGCTTTACATTGACAATATCCATGAGATATACATGTTATAAGTTGAAAGCAACCGCTGAAACTTAATCTTCCTTTGTGTTGCTTCAATACCTTTACTTTGATTTATTGCTTTATGAGTTAACTCTTATGCAAGACTTATTGATGCTTGTCTTGAAAGTACTATTCATGAAAAGTCTTTGCTTTATGATTCGAGTTGTTTACTCATGTCATTACCATTGTTTTGATCGATGCATTCATTACATATGCTTACAATAGTATGATCAAGGTTATGATGGCTTGTCACTCCGGAAATTATCTTTGTTATCGTTTACCCGCTCGGGACGAGCAGGAACTAAGCTTGGGGATGCTGATACGTCTCCGACGTATCGATAATTTCTTATGTTCCATGCCACATTATTGATGATATCTACATGTTTTATGCATACTTTATGTCATATTTATGCGTTTTCCGGAACTAACCTACTAACGAGATGCCAAAGGGCCAGTTCCTGTTTTCTGCTGTTTTTGGTTCCAGAAATCCTAGTAAGGAAATATTCTCGGAATTGGACGAAATCAACGCCCGCAGTCTTAGGATCGCGACGAAGCTTCCAGAACACCCGAGAGCCGCCGAGAGGGCAGCCTTGGGGGCCCCACACGCCACCCCGGCGCGACCGGAGGGGGCGCGCCCCCTAGTGTGTGGGCGCCACCGGCGCCCCTCCGAGGCTGCCCTTCGCCTACTTAAGGTATCCATCGCGAAAACCCTATTACGTTCGACGAAAGCCACGGACGAGAAACCTTCCGGAGCCGCCGCCATCGCGAAGCCAAGATCCGGGGGACAGGAGTCTCTGTTCCGGCACGCCGCCGGGACGGGGAAGTGCCCCCGGAAGGCTCCTCCATCGACACCACCGCCATCTTCATCAACGCTGCTGTCTCCCATGAGGAGGGAGTAGTTCTCCATCAAGGCTAAGGGCTGTACCGGTAGCTATGTGGTTCATCTCTCTCCTATGTACTTCAATACAATAATCTCATGAGCTGCCTTACATGATTGAGATTCATATGATGATGCTTGTAATCTAGATGTCATTATGCTAGTCAAGTGGGTTTTACTTATGTGATCTCCGAAGACTCCTTGTCCCACGTGTGTAAAGGTGACGAGTGTGTGCACCGTGTGGGTCTCTTAGGCTATATTTCACAGAATACTTATTCACTGTTATGAATGGCATAGTGAAGTGCTTATTTATATCTCTTTATGATTGCAATGTGTTTTGTATCATAATATATCTGCGTGCTACTCTAGTGATGTTATTAAAGTAGTTTATTCCTCCTTCACGGTGTAATGGTGACAGTGTGTGCATCGTGTAGTACTTGGCGTAGGCTATGATTGTGATCTCTTGTAGATTATGAAGTTAACTATTGCTATGATGGTATTGATGTGATCTATTCCTCCTTTCGTAGTGTGATAAGTGACTTATGTGCTATGCTATGTTGATGATACCTACATGGTTTATGCACGCTTATGTTGATCTGTCATGCAGTCTAAGGTTATTTAACATATGAACATTGAATATTGTGGAGCTTGTTAACTCCTGCATTGAGGGTTCGTGTAATCCTAGCAACGAAATATAGTCGGTGTTCATCGATCCAACAAGAGGGTGTAGAGTCTAGCATCTATCTATTTATTCCGTTATGTGATCAATGTTGAGAGTGTCCACTAGTGACAAGTATGATGCCCTAGGGGGCCTTGTTCCTAAATGTGCGCCATCGTCGCTTGTTTGACTCGCTTTTCCGCATACTGTACTTCGTCGCAATCTTACCACCATGCGAACCACACGCTCGGCAAGCACTTTTCCGGCGCCGTTACTACCGCTCATACTTATTCATACCACTCGTATTTCACTATCTCTTCGCCGAACTAGTGCACCTCGCGGAGAGGGGATTCATCTCCCGGAGGACTCTACACCGCCATGGTCGCCTCCGGAGTGATGAGTGAGTAGTTCACCCCTCGGACTATGGGTCCATAGCAGTAGCTAGATGGTTGTCTTCTCCTCATTGTGCTTCATTGTTGGATCTTGTGAGCTGCCTAACATGATCAAGATCATCTATCTGTAATACTCTATGTTGTGTTTGTCGGGATCCGTGTAATATCCCAGGTTTAGAGGCAAGAAAAAAAGAGAACACCAAAGTGTGCATTGCATTCATGCATAGAAAGTCCGGGGAATTTTCGCGCTTTCAAATAAAACTTACCACGATGAATCGAAGTTTCACTTGACTTGCTGGAATTGAAGTAGATCATCAAGTCAAGCGCTATAAACTTCACTGTGATCTTTGCTAAAAACCTTATTTTGGGTAGAGATGATTTGATCTATGGATTAGATCAAATGGAATTATATTTACAACAACACATTCTTTAAGAATCAAACCCTAACTTATTAACACTTAAAAGTTAGCAACTATCTTTGTGTGTAATTTAATTCACTTATAAATAAGTTAAACCACAGGGTCTAAAGTGCATAAAAGCCACACATTCTCATTTAAATCATAACTTATTAAGTATATGGAATATCATAAAACTAAATCCATTTACATTACGCATTATAGTTCAAACTATTTGAATAAAACTAACCATGAGTATTTTGAAACTCATATGATCATGCCTTGGTGAATTCAAACACCAACTATCCAAACTTGAGAAATAACCCTCAACATTAACCTTTTCACCAATATTATAATATAAACCCAATCAAATATAATATAGTGACTCATCCACAATAATAAAACCATCCACAAGATATTTAGTAGCAAATGCCACTTGGCTATCCAAAAATAAATCATATGAGAGGATAATCTCTATGCCATGTGGGATGAAAATATCTACATGACTTGCTTTCCAAGCTTTGCCACCTCATGCTCAAAGGATTGCTATGGATAAGGGCATGACAACCAAGCACCTTACTCATCCAACCAAATCAAGAGTCACCAGCTATGTGTCATGATACTAGAGCTTGCCCAAGCCTATAAATAGAGCCACACCCTTCATACATTTGATCATCAAGTACCATCATACATGGGAACAAACACATAGATCCACTCCATGCGAATTAGCTAGAATCAAGATGAAGAAGCTAGGAGGTGGAGGCATACCACAAGATGCAGGTTTATCAGATTTCCTGAAGAACAAGCTACAGAATATTGCAAGGTAGAATCCTAGGCAAACCATATATTTAGAGGATCATATCATCATATCTTGAGTAGGACCTTAGGCTATTACAATACATTTAGAAGTGAGAGAGATTATAGATGCTTACCATAGCCATGTCTATCCTAGAGAATTTTAGAGTAGTATTACATCTTACTTGTTTAAACCAACCTTTAATCTTGTAGATGAGAGCCATGTTCATTAGCAAAACATAACCAAAGCTTATGCTCATATTCTAATCCTAGTTGTGTATCATATTGGTGATCACAACTTAAACCCTAAACTACATGTGAATTCCAACCCATGGATTACTTTGGATTATAATTATAACCCTGCCATGCCTCATGCCTATTTAATACTTCAATTAGTGAAGCATCACCAAAACCCTAAACCTTTCACATAGGAATCACTTCACATAAAATATTAAACCCTACCTTTCCATCCTAGTAGACCAAATGAAGTAGTGTTCTATAAATTAAACCATCATTAGCAAATGCATTGCTAATTATAAACATAGGATCCATCTTAATTAGTTCAATCTAAAGTTTACTAAAAACAGATTAGTGATTATAGAACTTTCTTAACCATCTTCTTAAAACTTAAGAACTATCATTCACATAAAATCATGAACCAATTCCATTTCCTTTACCATTTGTTAAACCCTAGCCATAATTAAATTATATGTGAGTGATCACTATGGTTAAGCACTAGAAAAATAAAATGTGTTCACCATGCACATGTTCTAAATTTCAAATCATTTAAATAGATCTGGTTCCTAAATTAAAAAGGGAATTGAAATAAATAACTAAACCATTTATATTTTACTCAAGCCTCACAAGATATTAATTAAATCCTAAACTAAATATTTGTTTAAATAACAAGATTATACAAGTGAGCATGGTTATCAAGTTATACTGATATTCAAATGTTTAAGAACCTACAAAACAAAACAGAATTCAAATTTGAATTCAAATAACAAATTCAAAACAGAAAATAAAAACAGAAAATAGAAAAGAGATAAAAAGAAAAGGGGGCTTACCTGGCCGTCCAGCCCAGCAGCTGAGCCCAGGACCAACCCACCACCACAGCCCAGGTGCAGCCCAGCCCGAACCAAATACCGTTTCGGCTGCTTTAAAAATCGTGCGAGGATATATCGTCGTCGTCTTCCTCTACGGCGTCGACAGCCGCGCTCGCGCCGCATGGGCCACGACCACGACGGCGATAAGGACGCCCGGACGTCGTCGGAAATCTCAGAACCGCGCCCAAATCCTCTCGCGTCCGAGCCTATCTAATTGCGTCCCGATTCGTGCTCATTTGCAGTAACAACGGCACCGCCACATCTCGGCCGTCGCCGGCGGTGAACTTCCTAATTTGACCTTGCCGAGCTCTATAAATAGGTCAAGAGCTTCTCCAGGAAACCCTAGTACCTCGCCGCCCATCCATTTCTTTCCCAGAACCTCTATATCTCTCGATTTCTTCCTCGATCGCTTGCCGGCGTTGAGCACGAAGCCGACGATTGAGGCCACCCCGGAGCTTGCCGTGAGGTCCAGGAGGAGCGCATGGATTCAAGGAGCATCTGGGAGGAGCCCAGCATCCAGGGGAGCCGTGTAGCGGATCAATTTCACCGATCCCTTCTGCAGCACATCGCCGGGAACTCGCCAATCGCCATCGTCTCCGACCACCAACGTCGTCGCCGACCACACCTTGAGCTTCACGGTGAGATTCCGCGTCTGTAGAGCATACTCACGCATCCTATCGACGTCCGTAGCCCCGATTAGCCACCTCGCCGGAGTGCACCGCCGCGGGACATGGTTTCCGACGAAGCTCCGGTGAGTCCCCGCACAAACCATCACCACCAGTAGCCTTGTTTCGTTCTTCTCGTTCGATTGGTACAAACCACGCATCCGGGGGTGCCTTGTAGAGGCGGCGCCGTCTTCGCTCGACCGCCGGCGTCAAGCCGCCGGTAGAGATGACGTGGCCGTGGGCTCCCCGCACATGTTTGACTTGGTCGTTGCCCTCGTGGCGAGTGACCCGGACTAGGTCCCACCTGTCTCGTCTCTAGGGCTAGCAGATGAACCGGTACCTTTAGTATTTAGTATTAATTTCAAATTCCAGAAAATTGCAGTAAACTTTGTAAAATCATAGAAAAATAATTTCAACTCAGAAAAATATGAATAATATATCAAAATGCTCACAAAAATAAACTCTATCCAAATAAAATATAAAACAAAAATGTGTGTCAAAATAAAAATTCACTTATTTTTAACTTTATTAATTATGCCTTTCTATTTGTTTTAAATACAATTTGAATTCAACACATAGTTAAATATCAAAAATTAAATTTTAACTATTCAGTAACTAAGTAAAATGTTAAGATTAATTTTAGTTACCATATTTGCATTAATTTAATTATTAGTGGTAATCCATAAACCCTAATTTGCAAATTACTATTTTTATTTTCTTTAAATAGTAATAACTCAAGAAAATAGTAAAAGCCAATATTATTTTGGTAGATCAACAATTATTTACTTAAACATTCTTAAGTTAACAAGTTAAATACTTTAAACCTAATAACAATTATTAAACCCTGATTCTTAATTAAACCTAAATAAGAATTACTCTAATTATTAAATCTTGTGAAAATTAATAAAATGTCAAACCATTCCTAATTTGGATTCAAAGTAATTAGTAACCACAACTCTATTACTAATCAGCATTTTAGGAGTTGTACCATAATTTAGAAACCCTAGTTTTAATTTAAGTAAGACATTGATCTCATTATTTCATGTGTTCATCCATAGTAGTTGCAAACCTAAAACCCTAAGGATTTAGCCCATGTGATCATATCCACTTCACCTATACATATAGAACCCTAATTAGCAACAATTGAATGCATGCTTATGATCCATTAGCATAAACCAAGTCACATGAGATTATCATTTCATGTTCCTATTCTTAATTAAAACCTATATGATTCACTAGTATCACCTAGGTATAAACCCTAGCTTGCTACCACATATTAGCACCATTGATCACCAATCCTATATACCACACCATTAGGATCAACCTCAACCATCAAACCCTAGTTAAACCATGATGATAAACCCTAATACCAACCTTGTGTAGCAAATCACATCACATGTTCCTATCCATCTAAACCTTACTTAGGAAATGATAAACCACTTAGCTTAGAAACAATTAGAGATTATTTAGTAAAGCAATTGTGAAACCATAGTAAACCCTAATAGCTAATTTATAGAACCATCTTAAATAACCATCCTTTGATATAATGCTTAGAAGAAACCATAGCAATAAACCTACCAATACTTGCTATATAGAAATCCATTCCAAGTTAAAAACCCAACTAGTTCCTATCCAAGAACTAAATGAATTCAATAGTAAACCCTAGAAAGCCATAACACCTATATATAATAGTTCATGTTCTTAATTAACTCTGTTCTTCAACAGTTATTCTTTTGAAGTACAAATACCAATCAAACCTTAGAAACCCTAATCCTTCTTTGAAATACTCAATATTTCTTAAACAACATGTTCTTCAAAAGTTATTCTTTTGAAGTATAATATCAGTAATCATCAACCATGTCCTGTAGAACTTAAAATTGACAACTGTTCTTCACATATTATTCCACTACTATTCTTTATGTGTATGATTGTTATGATGTCTTATATCACTTGATTTTGATGCTAATATAACCAAACCCTAATAAGAACCTTGTTTGATAACCATTCTAAAAGTGCAACCAACCTAAAGAAATCTTTACAACTCATACATCCTAAATCATTGAGGTTAGGTTACGCTCGGGACGATTGCATCTCATACTATGCATTATAGCATCTTTGCCAGTTCTTTGAACATTGTCCTTACCGGACGATGATGGTATTTCAGCATTTGGAGATCTCACGTATCGAAGCTTTTGCCTGCATAATCTTGCAGTCAAGAAAGGCAAGTTCATCGCTTGCTCATGTCATTTGATTATTTTTATCAAACTATATGCAAAGTACTATACTTATCACTCATGCATTGAAAAGCAAATATTATTTTAAAATTATGAATATGACTATGTGGTGGGCAATGGAACCATGGTATGTGTTGATATGGTGGAGGTTCCATTGCAATGGGTTATATCACCTAGGATTAAATTACCAATGCCGTCCAGTGATTCTAGCGCCGTACATATCGCGTTATCCATAAGATCTATAATGGCTCTGGGGAAGTCAGCTGTATCTTTTCCCTTCTGCACGCCAACGGATCGGAGAGACGGTGGGGTGCTGGAGGCACTGCCGCAATAGGTTGGGAAATCCTTTTAAATCCCCATCCATTAGTGATGTTAATCTCTTCGATCTATGAGGGATTGTCCGGAGTACACCATGAGTAAAGCCGTATTATCGGGGAAGTCTACCGGAGGTGTACGGTCGGACAAAAGGGTGGGTTTGCAGGGTCGCGGAGAAGGCGGTGATTGGCTTGGATCTTATACTCGGGCCTCACACCAAAGGAAGTGTGGACGGGGACATACTCTCGGCCGGCAACATGGTTAAGATCTCTTGTGGGGTAAAGTAACGCACCTCTCGGGAGAGGGTATCAAGAATTGTGACTGTCACTCCCTGTTCCGGGAAGGGAACTGCGAACGCGGCAGGAAAGGAACTCCACGAAGTTCTAGTCAACCTGTGAAGACTGACGGGCATAGTTTTCAGAATAAAATAAACCTTTTGAAGAAATGTTTATGAAAACTTGCATTGGCCTATGACTTTCTCGTCTATGGCTGTAGCTAGTGCATGATACACCTATTTCCTAATATGAACTTGCTGAGTACGCTCGTACTCATTCTATCTCGTTTGAACCCCCTTCTTAGAGCAATGCACCGAAGGAGAAACTACCGTGGAACTCGAAGACAAGGGAGTCAACAGCAACAAGATGAAGAATCCAATCAAAGAAGTCAATGGAGTCAACTTCCGCATCAATTATTATGGAAACCTAGACTAGTAATAGAAGGGAACCTTTCCCTAATCCTAGCACCTAAGTAGCTAGATTTCTATAGCAAGCCAAGTAGCTCTTGAACTGGAGTTAGCAATAAGATAGACTACGAGTCGTTCTTCCGGAGCTTTATTTGAAGTTTTACCTCACTCGTAAAGTAGGAGGCTGTGTGGATCTTATGTAAACAGGTTCGTGTGTACTTCTATAGACATACCTTGGACTCGCATATGTTTCTGTTGTACCACTCGAGGGATGTAATATGGGTGGAACGGTGTTTCACTTGTGTTATGTCAACGACTTGTGTACTACACCATGCAGTGGTACGCTGGGTCACCGCAGCTGGTATCAGAGCAAATGCTTTGACCCTAGGATTAAAACCCTTTAAAGGAGACCTATAGGTTTGGTAGTGTCTATAGGAAGTTGTCTTAGCCAAACCAACTATTCTTTTGACTTGAGATGGGTATTCACTTGAGAATAATCCTGACACACTTGAGTCAATATTTCTTATCTATTTTCTTAAGTGAAGTTAGTTAGTTATCTTGCTTCATTCCAAATAATTAGAACACCATTGAAGCTTAAGATAATGGGTGGTAGTAGACCACAGTTGGTATACAACACATGGTAGTCCAAAAAGAGGATACAACCATAAGGAAGATATCCTATTGGAAGAAGTATACCAATGCAAGTTATGGTTAAGTAAGAGTCATTTAAAATTGTCATATGACGGATGTTAAGTAAGGGAGATAAGTTATATAAGGTAGTATATACCTATGATGAGTCAATCATAGGAGGTAAGGAAGAGTGATAGGAGTGTTTAAATCTACTTTTCATGGTAAAGTTGGTAATCATATATGATTCACTTGAGAATCATGATGTGAGGGAGTAGAACATCATAAGTACGATAACAGAAGTAGGATAAGGAGTAGGATTTAAGGAATAGTTCGAAAGCTTAGGCCTTAAAAATCCTGGAAACTGTGTCAAGAATGTTAGAACCATAGTCCTTAGTTTAAAGAAGGCTTATTTAGAGCATATCACATAGAGAAATCCTAGAGTTATAGGTGGTATATTCTAAACAATCATGTATTTAGAATAGACATGTTAGAATTAATGGTATTATAGGAAGTAGTCCTCAATAGCACATATATATGGTATACTATTTTGTTAGGACTTCCAAAGAAAACTAGGTTAACTTCAACTATCCCAAGCCATTTTGTTTCAAGTTTGTCTCATTGCAAATGTGCAATTAAGATAAATGTTGAGACAAATAGTAGAAATTCACGTATTCGTGCTAACTATCACGACCTAAACCTATGCAATGTGGTGTTATATACTACACATCTGATCCTGATGTTTAGGGATGTCTTACCCAACTATTATATTCAGGCATATAAGGATGTGTATTATAAACACAAAGCTGAATCTTATTGGATTTTATTGGATTTTCATTGTTTGACTAGATCCATACATGAAGTTTGACCTTGATATGCAAATGCATGTTGCAATATCAAGCTCTTACTTGATGTTATAGGTCTAGAGGGTAAAGGTATTCGTGTGAGGAAGTGACGAATTCTGAAGATTTGAAGACAAGATGAAGGTTCACTTGAAGAAGGAAGTAAAATTGTGGGAAGCAACCACAATACTCTAAAGGAAGGACTAATAAAAACTCACTTTTATCCTTAATCAAGGAGTACTTCAACATGAAGTACCATGAAAGTGAGAAAATAGTGAATATGGAGCAGTAGAAGGGGAGCCATATTCATTATGGAAGAAGGGAATGCAAGTGAAGTCACTTACAATACTATTTTCATAGTGTCAACAAGTGGTTATCTTGTAAAACAAACCTTAGAAGAAGGAAAATAGACAAGTGAAGTCGCAGCTGGTATCATCAGACCGCAGCTGATATAGGATAACCATGAAGAGAAAGAATGTAAAGTGAGGTATATCTTAACTAAAGCTATGTAAGTAGCCACAGCTGGTAGGTAGATATTGACAACCACAACATAGCCACAGCTGGTATCCAATAAGCTACATCTGGTACTAGGTAGTCTGCAGCTGGTACCAGATAGCCACAGCCTGAACATTTCTTTACCTAAAAGAAAGGGGGATTCCGCAGCTAGTATTTTACAGCTGGTATCTCGTAGTTGGTAAATTTTTAAATTGGAGGATTCATAATGGATACCCACAACTGTGTGGATACACCACAAAGAATTCTTCGTGAGACCCTAGAAAAGTACAAACTACAAGTTAGACCAAGACTAAACTTCTAACCTTGGAGTTTAATGATTAGAAGAAAGGGAGTTTGAAGATCATTAGTAAACTCCAAGGGGGAGAGGAAGGCTGAAGGAGAAGTATTAAGAAATTGTTTGTAGTATGAGAGATAAAGAAAAAGGTATGAACTGAGAGGAAGTCCAATCTTATTTTTATAAGGTTGTTGGGAGGTACCCATATAATAGTACTCTCAGGAGGATGTCAGACCAGAAGCCGATGTTCATATCTCGAGGAAGTAAGGGTTAGACCTTAACTAGAGTGGGTAATTGTAATTACTCGAAACCAAGAGAGCTCCAGTAAGTCTAAGATAATGAAGTTGGATGAAGAAGATGTCGAAGGACATGCAAAGCTTAAGAAGGCTTAAGACCGAAGGAGTTTGACCATACCCAAGACATAAGCCTCTTAGAAAGATTCCTTTCATGGAACCTAAAGAAACCAAAAGGAAGATAACTAGTATAAACTAGAAGCCATGATGGGATGGACTAAATGAGTCTAATCCATTCGTATGACTAAACAACCTGGACCATGCCTATTGTAAATACCTTACGAAGTACCATTACTTTCGTTATGGTAGTAAGGGAAAACAATACCTTACTTTAAACCAATCCTTTAGAATCAAGGTTTGAACATCGCAGCTGGTACACCATAGTGCCATATTACACCGCAGCTGGATTACCGCAGCTGGTAGAACCAAGCTTTGAGTACCTAAATAGGGAGATGTCACCATAGCCATTATTAAAGTCCATTAACTCAATAAGATGTCCTAATCCAAGAATCTTTGGAGAGTAAGCCTATAAGCTTAGAGTGTTGGAAGAAATCATAGAATTGAAGAAAGTATCAGTGCCAGATATCAGAAGAATCCGGAAGGATCTAGACAAGGGATATATTCAATTATATCTAATGAGATCACCATGGAGTTGAAAGGATGGTGATCTGTTCAAGACATTTCAACATTCCGAAACATGAGAGCGTTCGAACTTCGGGACGAAGTTCAGTTTAAGGGGGAGAGGCTGTAATATCCCAGGTTTAGAGGCAAGAAAAAAAGAGAACACCAAAGTGTGCATTGCATTCATGCATAGAAAGTCCGGGGAATTTTCGCGCTTTCAAATAAAACTTACCACAGTAACTGAAGTTTCACTTGACTTGCTGGAATTGAAGTAGATCATCAAGTCAAGCGCTATAAACTTCACTGTGATCTTTGCTAAAAACCTTATTTTGGGTAGAGATGATTTGATCTATGGATTAGATCAAATGGAATTATATTTACAACAACACATTCTTTAAGAATCAAACCCTAACTTATTAACACTTAAAAGTTAGCAACTATCTTTGTGTGTAATTTAATTCACTTATAAATAAGTTAAACCACAGGGTCTAAAGTGCATAAAAGCCACACATTCTCATTTAAATCATAACTTATTAAGTATATGGAATATCATAAAACTAAATCCATTTACATTACGCATTATAGTTCAAACTATTTGAATAAAACTAACCATGAGTATTTTGAAACTCATATGATCATGCCTTGGTGAATTCAAACACCAACTATCCAAACTTGAGAAATAACCCTCAACATTAACCTTTTCACCAATATTATAATATAAACCCAATCAAATATAATATAGTGACTCATCCACAATAATAAAACCATCCACAAGATATTTAGTAGCAAATGCCACTTGGCTATCCAAAAATAAATCATATGAGAGGATAATCTCTATGCCATGTGGGATGAAAATATCTACATGACTTGCTTTCCAAGCTTTGCCACCTCATGCTCAAAGGATTGCTATGGATAAGGGCATGACAACCAAGCACCTTACTCATCCAACCAAATCAAGAGTCACCACCTATGTGTCATGATACTAGAGCTTGCCCAAGCCTATAAATAGAGCCACACCCTTCATCCATTTGATCATCAAGTACCATCATACATGGGAACAAACACATAGAGCCACTCCATGTGAATTAGCTAGAATCAAGATGAAGAAGCTAGGAGGTGGAGGCATACCACAAGATGCAGGTTTATCAGATTTCCTGAAGAACAAGCTACAGAATATTGCAAGGTAGAATCCTAGGCAAACCATATATTTAGAGGATCATATCATCATATCTTGAGTAGGACCTTAGGCTATTACAAGACATCTAGAAGTGAGAGAGATTATAGATGCTTACCATAGCCATGTCTATCCTAGAGAATTTTAGAGTAGTATTACATCTTACTTGTTTAAACCAACCTTTAATCTTGTAGATGAGAGCCATGTTCATTAGCAAAACATAACCAAAGCTTATGCTCATATTCTAATCCTAGTTGTGTATCATATTGGTGATCACAACTTAAACCCTAAACTACATGTGAATTCCAACCCA
Organism: Lolium rigidum; assembly: GCF_022539505.1. Taxonomy (NCBI): domain Eukaryota; kingdom Viridiplantae; phylum Streptophyta; class Magnoliopsida; order Poales; family Poaceae; genus Lolium; species Lolium rigidum. The sequence goes on from NC_061514.1 coordinate 135,596,137, forward strand.
TGGATTACTTTGTATTATAATTATAACCCTGCCATGCCTCATGCCTATTTAATACTTCAATTAGTGAAGCATCACCAAAACCCTAAACCTTTCACATAGGAATCACTTCACATAAAATATGAAACCCTACCTTTCCATCCTAGTAGACCAAATGAAGTAGTGTTCTATAAATTAAACCATCATTAGCAAATGCATTGCTAATTATAAACATAGGATCCATCTTAATTAGTTCAAGCTAAAGTTTACTAAAAACAGATTAGTGATTATAGAACTTTCTTAACCATCTTCTTAAAACTTAAGAACTATCATTCACATAAAATCATGAACCAATTCCATTTCCTTTACCATTTGTTAAACCCTAGCCATAATTAAATTATATGTGAGTGATCACTATGGTTAAGCACTAGAAAAATAAAATGTGTTCACCATGCACATGTTCTAAATTTGAAATCATTTAAATAGATCTGGTTCCTAAATTAAAAAGGGAATTGAAATAAATAACTAAACCATTTATATTTTACTCAAGCCTCACAAGATATTAATTAAATCCTAAACTAAATATTTGTTTAAATAACAAGATTATACAAGTGAGCATGGTTATCAAGTTATACTGATATTCAAATGTTTAAGAACCTACAAAACAAAACAGAATTCAAATTTGAATTCAAATAACAAATTCAAAACAGAAAATAAAAACAGAAAATATAAAAGAGATAAAAAGAAAAGGGGGCTTACCTGGCCGTGCAGCCCAGCAGGCTGAGCCCAGGACCAACCCACCACCACAGCCCAGGTGCAGCCCAGCCCGAACCAAATACCGTTTCGGCTGCTTTAAAAATCGTGCGAGGATATATCGTCGTCGTCTTCCTCTACGGCGTCGACAGCGCGCGCCGCGCCGATGAGGCCACGACCACGACGGCGATAAGGACGCCCTGGACATCGTCGAAATCTCGGAACCGCGCCCAAATCCTCTCGCGTCCGAGCCTATCTAATTGCGTCCCGATTCGTGCTCATTTGCGGTAACAACGGCACCGCCACATCTCGGCCGTCGCCGGCGGTGAACTTCCTAATTTGACCTTGCCGAGCTCTATAAATAGGTCAAGAGCTTCTCCAGGAAACCCTAGTACCTCGCCGCCCATCCATTTCTTTCCAGAACCTCTATATCTCTCGATTTCTTCCTCGACTGCTTGCCGGCGTTGAGCACGAAGCCGACGATTGAGGGCACCCCGGAGCTTGCCGTGAGGTCCAGGAGGAGCGCATGGATTCAAGGAGCATCTGGGAGGAGCCCAGCATCCAGGGGAGCCGTGTAGCGGATCAATTTCACCGATCCCTTCTGCAGCACATCGCCGGGAACTCGCCAATCGCCATCGTCTCCGACCACCAACGTCGTCGCCGACCACACCTTGAGCTTCACGGTGAGATTCCGCGTCTGTAGAGCATACTCACGCATCCTATCGACGTCCGTAGCCCCGATTAGCCACCTCGCCGGAGTGCACCGCCGCGGGACATGGTTTCCGACGAAGCTCCGGTGAGTCCCCGCACAAACCATCACCACCAGTAGCCTTGTTTTGTTCTTCTCGTTCGATTGGTACAAACCACGCATCCGGGGGTGCCTTGTAGAGGCGGCGCCGTCTTCGTCTGACCGCCGGCGTCAAGCCGCCGGTAGAGATGACGTGGCCGTGGGCTCCCCGCACATGTTTGACTTGGTCTTTGCCCTCGTGGCAGGTGACCTGGACTAGGTCCCACCTGTCTGTCTCTAGGGCTAGCGGTGAACCGGTACCTTTAGTATTTAGTATTAATTTCAAATTCCGAGAAAATTGCAGAAACTTTGTAAAATCATAGAAAAATAATTTCAACTCAGAAAAATATGAATAATATATCAAAATGCTCACAAAAATAAACTCTATCCAAATAAAATATAAAACAAAAATGTGTGTCAAAATAAAAATTCACTTATTTTTAACTTTATTAATTATGCCTTTCTATTTGTTTTAAATACAATTTGAATTCAACACATAGTTAAATATCAAAAATTAAATTTTAACTATTCAGTAACTAAGTAAAATGTTAAGATTAATTTTAGTTACCATATTTGCATTAATTTAATTATTAGTGGTAATCCATAAACCCTAATTTGCAAATTACTATTTTTATTTTCTTTAAATAGTAATAACTCAAGAAAATAGTAAAAGCCAATATTATTTTGGTAGATCAACAATTATTTACTTAAACATTCTTAAGTTAACAAGTTAAATACTTTAAACCTAATAACAATTATTAAACCCTGATTCTTAATTAAACCTAAATAAGAATTACTCTAATTATTAAATCTTGTGAAAATTAATAAAATGTCAAACCATTCCTAATTTTGATTCAAAGTAATTAGTAACCACAACTCTATTACTAATCAGCATTTTAGGAGTTGTACCATAATTTAGAAACCCTAGTTTTAATTTAAGTAAGACATTGATCTCATTATTTCATGTGTTCATCCATAGTAGTTGCAAACCTAAAACCCTAAGGATTTAGCCCATGTGATCATATCCACTTCACCTATACATATAGAACCCTAATTAGCAACAATTGAATGCATGCTTATGATCCATTAGCATAAACCAAGTCACATGAGATTATCATTTCATGTTCCTATTCTTAATTAAAACCTATATGATTCACTAGTATCACCTAGGTATAAACCCTAGCTTGCTACCACATATTAGCACCATTGATCACCAATCCTATATACCACACCATTAGGATCAACCTCAACCATCAAACCCTGGTTAAACCATGATGATAAACCCTAATACCAACCTTGTGTAGCAAATCACATCACATGTTCCTATCCAACTATGCATTATAGCATCTTTGCCAGTTCTTTAAACATTGTCCTTACCGGACGATGATGGTATTTCAGCATTTGGAGATCTCACGTATCGAAGCTTTTGCCTGCATAATCTTGCAGTCAAGAAAGGCAAGTTCATCGCTTGCTCATGTCATTTGATTATTTTTATCAAACTATATGCAAAGTACTATACTTATCACTCATGCATTGAAAAGCAAATATTATTTTAAAATTATGAATATGACTATGTGGTGGGCAATGGAACCATGGTATGTGTTGATATGGTGGAGGTTCCATTGCAATGGGTTATATCACCTAGGATTAAATTACCAATGCCGTCCAGTGATTCTAGCGCCGTACATATCGCGTTATCCATAAGATCTATAATGGCTCTGGGGAAGTCAGCTGTATCTTTTCCCTTCTGCACGCCAACGGATCGGAGAGACGGTGGGGTGCTTGGAGGCACTGCCGCAATAGGTTGGGAAATCCTTTTAAATCCCCATCCATTAGTGATGTTAATCTCTTCGATCTATGAGGGATTGTCCGGAGTACACCATGAGTAAAGCCGTATTATCGGGGAAGTCTACTGGAGGTGTACGGTCGGACAAAAGGGTGGGTTTGCGGTGGTCGCGGAGAAGGCGGTGATTGGCTTGGATCTTATACTGGGCCTCACACCAAAGGAAGTGTGGACGGGGACATACTCTCGGCCGGCAACATGGTTAAGATCTCTTGTGGGGTAAAGTAACGCACCTCTCGCGAGAGGGTATCAAGAATTGTGACTCGTCACTCCCGTTCCGGGAAGGGAACTGCGAAAGCGGCGAGAAAGGAACTCCACGAAGTTCTAGTCAACTCCGTGAAGACCGACGGGCATAGTTTTCAGAATAAAATAAACCTTTTGAAGAAATGTTTATGAAAACTTGCATTGGCCTATGACTTTCTCGGTCTATGGCTGTAGCTAGTGCATGATACACCTATTTCCTAATATGAACTTGCTGAGTACGCTCGTACTCATTCTATCTCGTTTGAACCCCCTTCTTAGAGCAATGCACCGAAGGAGAAACTACCGTGGAACTCGAAGACAAGGGAGTCAACTGCAACAAGATGAAGAATCCAATCAAAGAAGTCAATGGAGTCAACTTCCGCATCAATTATTATGGAAACCTAGACTAGTAATAGAAGGGAACCTTTCCCTAATCCTAGCACCTAAGTAGCTAGATTTCTATAGCAAGCCAAGTAGCTCTTGAACTGGAGTTAGCAATAAGATAGACTACGAGTCGTTCTTCCGGAGCTTTATTTGAAGTTTTACCTCACTCTGTAAAGTAGGAGGTCTGTGTGGATCTTATGTAAACAGTTCGTGTGTACTTCTATAGACATGCCTTGGACTCGCATATGTTTCATGTTGTACCACTCGAGGGATGTAATATGGGTG
>NC_061514.1:135600507-135667791 GCF_022539505.1 Lolium rigidum
TAAACAGCTCGTGTGTACTTCTATAGACATACCTTGGACTCGCATATGTTTCGTTGTACCACTCGAGAGATGTAATATGGGTGGAACGGTGTTTCACTTGTGTTATGTCAACGACTTGTGTACTACACCATGCGAGTGGTACGCCGGGTCATCACAGCTCTTCACCTCTCCCTCCGTTACGTAGCGCTTGCCGTCTTGGCGGAGCCGATCGCGTGGAGCGGCTTCCTCTGTTTCTTTGCTATGAGAGCAGCTGCCCTCATCTCCATCCTTGCCGCCGTGGTGTCCAAGATCTACCATGTTGATATTGCACGAGAAACCCGGCCGGCACCCTCCATGGCAAGCATACTCCACCATGTTCACGGCGGGAAAGGGGTGTGTGTCGACCTTCATGGCGTATTGGTTGAAAATCAACCGTCCGTTTTCTATCGCCATTTGGATCTGCTGCCGCCACACCCTCGCAGTCGTTGGTGGTGTGGGAGAACGTGTTATGCCATTTGCGGTATGGCCTTCCGTTCAGCTCTTGCACCGTGGGGAACTTGTGGCCTTCGGGTACCTTTATATGCTTCTCCGCGAGTAAGAGGTCAAAAATCTGCTCCGTCTTAGTCACGTCGAAGTCGAACCCTTTTGGAGGGCCTTGTGGCTTCACCCATTTGCAGGTCACGGGGCCTCGTCGCTCGAGTCCATTCAGCCACTCGCTACCTCCCGATCTCCCATGGCACCTTCATCTTCGCTCGCCTCAACCACGGTCACCACCCGCTTGAATTTGTCCCGGTAAACATCCGGGTGGCGCTGTTCATATGCTGTCGCCTTCGCACCATGTGCGCTAACGAAGGGTAGTCCGCTTGCGAGGCCACGTCCTTGATTGATGATGAGAGACCCACCACCGCCAACTCGATCGCTTCTTTTTCACTTATACGAGCCGAAAGGCATCGGTTCCTAATGGTCCCGAAGCGCTGGACGTATTCTGCCACCTGTCTCCCCGCGCTTCGTCGTACTTGCGCTAGATCGGCAATCCCAACATCGGAAGCCTCTCGAGTGATATTGCTCATGGAACTGCTCTTCCAACCGCTTCCAAGTCCGGATGGAGTTCGGTGGCAGCGATGTGTACCACCCGAAAGCCGATCCCGTGAGGGACCGTGCGAAGAACCTCACGCGCAACTCGTCTGACGCTGAGATCGTGCCCAGCTGTGCCAAATATCGGCTCACATGCTCGATGGAGCTGGACCCATCTGATCCACTAAACTTCGTGAAGTCCGGGAGCCGATATTTGGGTGGCAGCGGGATCAGTTCGTAGCTGTTGGGGTACGGCTTGGTGTAGCCGAACTCCTTCCTTTTCGGCATCATGCCGAACTGATCTTTCGTAATTGCACAAATCTGATCCGCCGTGATGGCTGAAGGTGTCGAACCCCGAAGATTCGCCGGGGTGGCATACTTAACCAGCCATGCTCGCTTTTCGGTTCTAAGCCAACTGCAGGAGCTGGGCTTTGGAGGTTTGTCGGGGTGGCGTACTTAGCCAGCCCACGATTGCTTCTCGGGATCGGCTCCCGACGTCCCTCCGCCGTTCCGGAGGCCCCCGATATGGCAGCCTGGTTCGAGAGTGCCCGGGCGTTGCGGTCCGATACGTATGCGCACGCGTATCCGTGCGGGACCTCCTTGGGTGCCTCGGGTAGGAATTGGTAGTCACTAGGATCACCACCAATCTTGTAGACGACGTATGCCGATGAGTTCGGCGAGCTCCGGTGCTGCCCATGCGAACGGCCGGGGCCGGAGTGGCATCTCTCCTTTGAAAGTCCCCAAAGCCGGTCCCGACGGGGAGTACCGGTGACTCATGATTTCCTTGACGACGCGCGGAGCGACACGCTCCAAGGTGTTCACCAGTGCTCTCGCAGTGGCGGTGCAGCGAATGAGCCACCATGTAGTTGATCTCCTCGCCGCAGCCGACTCGGTGCGTTCTTCCGACGGGCGGAAAGGTCCACTCCATCGAGTGCGCCTTCAGGTGTGAAACCCTTCCACCTGACGCCATGGGAGCGGGTTCGGTGGAAGGAGCCGATGAGCTCGGCTTCGAGGGTTGCCTTGATCTCGTCATGTTTCTTCTTTAGCTCATCAGGCAGATCCTCGTACGTGACCGGAGTGTCTTCCGCCATCTCGGATGTAGATGGCGATGTTGTGGATGTCGTCGACCGTCCCACCGGGCGTGCCAGAATGTGTTGACGTCGAAACCCCCCGGCGGGCGGAGACGGTCAACACGGTAGAGCCGGGAACAACTAGGTGCTGCGGCTGGCCCCGGTCCCTCGGAGCGACGGCCCGCAAAGCCTCCCGGGTCGCACGCACCGATGTTTATCACAAGGGCGTGCCACCCGACCTATACCCGGTCGGGAAGGTGTGGATGATGCCTCGCTTAGTTTCCTGCAGGGCACACACGTAAACGTTAAATACGAGCCTCGATCGGCTCTCGAGTTATCCCGTGAATCGGCTCAAAGAGCCGATCCACCCATGATTCAGACGAGGTGTCCGAATATATGGTGGTCCTGCTTGATCAAGGTAAAGCTAATGAGATCTACGACAATTTAGGGTTTTCACCGCATAATCGGATCATCCTACTCCAGGTTGGGCCTCGCGCTCGCGCACGGTGATCGTAAGCCGATCCTAGACAGGGCCTAAAAACCAACACGAGGTTGATCCCCGGAACATCCTTTCTAGGGCTAGCAAACGTCACCCTACACGCCGCTGGATCCTCCCCCTTCGTAAGGCCTAACTATTGCGGATATTAAACTAATCCTTGTAGAACAAGGAGCAATCGTAACGGATCAGATCTACTAAACTATGATCAAGCGGGGTGCCGCCCCTACACCTAAGATAGGTGTAAGGGCGGCTAGACATGCAAGGGTTGCACTACGAAAGCATGTAATATGAAGAACAATGCTAACCCTAACATGTCTAAGATAACTACGTTGCTCGCCATCAAAAAGGCTTCAGTACGAGCAACGCATGAACAACGTGGGCAGGCTTGTGCTGCCTAGATCGCAAGATGCGATCTAGGTAGCATGATGCTTACCGGTAGAAACCCTCGAGACGAAGGGGTTGGCGATGCGCCGAGATTTGTTTGTGGTTGAACGTTGGTTGTTGTTTATTCCATAAACCCTAGATACATATTTATAGTCCAGCGGACTTTCTAATGTGGGCGTGCACCAAACCGTGCACGAGTAAGATTCTAACTTCTAAACTAAGATGCGATCTAATATGTTACAGATACATGGACAATTAAGCCCAACTTGGTAAAAGGCCGATTCACATATTTCTTCTATATATATATTCTTCACGTCCATCTTGATCGCGGCCCACCTCTGACTCGGTCAAATTCTGGTGATAACAATATCTCTCTCCACCGCCGAAGCCGAATATGTTGCCGCCGCAAGTGGATGCACTCAATTGTTATGGATGAGGCAAACTTTAAAGGAATACGGTGTCATTTGTGACAAAGTGCCTCTATTATGTGACAATGAAAGTGCCATCAAGATTGCCTATAATCCGGTGCAACATTCAAGAACGAAGCATATTGAGATCCGGAATCATTTCATTAGGGATCATGTTGCTCGTGGTGATATTGAGCTTATCTATGTTCCTACCAAAGATCAACTTGCCGATATATTCATGAAGCCTCTTGATGAAGCAAGGTTCTCTTATTTGAGGAATGAGCTAAATATCATTGATTCAAGGAGTATAGCTTGACCATCTTGCAAACACACCTTTGTCTCAAAACTTTATTTGGTTTAGATGTGGGCATGGAAATAGGGGGAGTGCGGTTTAAATTATTGAGCTATCCCTCCCCCCATAATGCCAACATTAAGAAATCATTCTCTTAATATCATATGTTGATATGTGAGCTTCAATGATGAGTAGTGGCTTGGACCCAAAATATATCTTCGCGGTGCCATGCCATATCACTCATATATGGTGGCCTAGGCCACCGCACTCTTCTTTGTAAAGATTTGGAGTTATTTGGATCTTATCGCCGTTTTATTTGACAACTCCTTGTTCTTATGGGAAATCACTCTAGTTTGGCCTTATTTGCTCATATCTTGCAAACTTGAGTGATCATGTACCATTAACAGTTTGTGCCTTCTAAACCTAAGCCTACTCTCATCTATAAGCCATTTCCATCTTGCTCATATGTCTTGTTTTGGTAAAAACTTGGAGTCTGAGGATTTTCGGTCGGATGATCTAGGTTGCCCCATCTTATTGGTAAATATGCTTCTTATATGTGACGTGATATATTATTGCATAACATATGGGTTTATGCAAATAACCAACAAAAGATAGGCAGGATTTCCGGTGTTCTGGAATTTTCCAGAAAACCGGAAAATCCGGCCCCTTGGCAGCCCGGAAAATCCGGCCCGGCCGGATTATCCGCCCCAACTTAGGGCCGGATTATCCGGCCTGGGCAGGTTTCGATGGGTTATGAGGGGAGGCTGCGGGGTGAACGGTTCCAGAACCTATTCCCCCACGCGCCTCTCTCTCTCTCTGCCCTCAACTCGCCGGAGCTCCTCCTCCTCGCCGGAGCCGCCCCGTCCGCTCCCTTCCGGAGTTTTTGGGTGGATCGGGTGCTCCTCCTCCCTAGCTCTCATCTCCTCCAAGCGGCTTCTCCAATGGATGGGGGTATGGCTCACAATCCCTAAACCTAGGTGTTGTGATTTGTATGTGCTATTTTCTTGGTGGATTTGGTGTCTAGTTGTTCCAAATCATGTGTAGTATACTACTCTTGCATGCTATAAGGCCGATCTGGTCGTAGACAAGTTTTTGATTGCAAGGTCTGCTAGATTCGCAGGGCTGGATTATCCGGCCCCCGCGAAGACCGGATTATCCGGTCAGGCCGGATTATCCGCCCCCCGGGGACACCGGATTATCCGGCCTGGAGCTTCATCGCCGCTGCAGTGTTGATTCAATCTATCTTGTCTAGACTTGTACCGACTTATAGTATGCTTCTAGAGTACATTACTGTATCATACATGACTTATGAGCATTATCTTCTCTTTGCAATCCATCTTTGTTGTTCACAGGTAGTGGTTCTCGGGGTTGGAGACGCCCAAGGCGTGACCGGTCAAGTGATGAGTTTGCACCGAATGCTCCCCGCAAGTCCACCGCCTCAAGGCAGAAGAACAAGGAACAGAGGCAGAACTACAAGTCTATGGACATTGTCACTTATGCAGCAATCCGTATGAAGAACTGGTATGAAGACCTCCCAAGGGATGAAGAGACAGAGGGCAGGCAATTCTGGTGCATGGAGCAGGATTTCATCTACAAGGATATTTATGAGCCCATGAAGAAACTGCGACCCATGCAAGCTATCAATGTCGACCTTCTGGAAGTCAACAATCATTTTGAGGATGCCATCTGGGTGACTGGCAGGTTGGGCTTGCAGGATCTGATGAAGATTCAATGTGACTTTGTCCAGAGTTGGTTAAGCAATTCTTTGCTACTTTGGCCATCAAGAAAGATGCTGAGCACACTATGGAATGGATGTCTGGCTCCACTCACTGTGAGGCAACCTTGCGCCGGTTTGCCTCTATTCTTGGACTTCCTGAAGAAGGAGGCCGTCGCCTCCATGGTCCTCAGAAGACGGATAAGAATGTGTTGTTTGATCTCTATAACTCTTCTGGAGAAGTTGGTACTACCAAGGGGCTGCTTCCCATCTACGGTCAGCTGCTCCGTTTCTTTCGAGCCACCATTGCTCCAAGTGGTGGAAACAATGATGCACTCCGGGGAGCTCTTGTGGATCTTATGCACCTCGGCCTTAAGTGTGCTCGTGATCCTAATGAGGAACGTGACTTCTCTCTTGATGTCATGGACTTCATCTTCCATGAGATTCATGATGCCATGGTCTCCCGGACCACCATACCTTATGCACCATATATCCAGCTCCTCATCAACAACTCTGTGTCTATGAATGAAGACTTGAGCCGGTTCCCATTGGTGAAGCACACTGTCAAGAAGGCCTACAAGCTTAAGCCGGTTCCTCATGCTGCACCTGCTCCTGACTCCTTTATGGGAGATGCTCGCTCTAGTGGTTTTGCTCCTGCTCGCCATGCTGATCTTCCTGCCATGAAGAGACAAGTGAAGAAGCTCAGTTGGTTTCAGCGTCACATTCTTTGCATGAATATTGAGATCCATAAGGAGAACTATGCAGCCAGCCGTGAGCGTTCTGAGATTCAGCATACTCGAGCGGTCATTCTTCACAAGCTCGGTGGTGAGCAAGGACCTCCGCCTCAGCCTCCGAGCTCACCCGGGTTACGGTGGGTGGCATTCTTCACGAGTTCCGTGGAATGATCTTGAGGACTACATTCAGAGGGCCAACTACACTCACAACTCTCCGGAGGCCCCTGACACTGATGAAGAATAAGAAGAGGCGTACCAGTCCGACGATGAAGATGGCTCCGAGTGATCTCCATGGGGCGAGTAGCATCGCGCTTGTCCCCTTTTTGGCGTCTCGATGCCAAAGGGGGAGAAGTGTTCTATTAGGAATTCTCTCGGGGATTTGCATGGTTTGGGCACAAGCATATGCGTTTATCATTCCTTTATTGCTTGTGTTCCCTCTTATTTGAACTATTTGGTTTGGTTGTGTTTCGTTTCAAACTATGTGCTATGTGGTGTGAGACATTGTTAAGGCTTTCGAGATTTCTATATGTTGAGATCAAGGTTATTATATTGTGTGTGATGCTATATCTCCGTATTATATATCTCCATATGGGTATGATTTCTATCACCTTATTTCAACCTCATATATGTCTATGTCTCTCTTGTTAGAGCTCATGTTGGATATCTCTTGTGTTGAGGCACCCCGCACCTATGTGTTGTGTATTTGTATTCAAATGCAAATTACTTATATGCACACATGTAGGGGGAGTGCCTCTATGTTTTGCCATCATGCTTGACTCTATAGTGATTCTCTTGCAAATCCGTATATTGTCATCAAACACCAAAAAGGAGGAGATTGAAAGAACATCTCTCATATTATGTTTTCTGTGTTTGATGTCAATGTATGTGATACACTAATGTTTGTTTAAGTGGTACAGGGATTATATAGATACATATATATGTGTGATGGATGTTGTAAGTCGTGTCAAAAAGAAGCTGTAACAGGATCACTAGGCCGGATAATCCGGGCCGGATATTTCCAGAATATCCGGCCCCCATTTTTCAGCTAAGGACTTGAGGATTTGTGGCTCAGTACACCCTGGACATGGGCCGGAGATTTGCCCGGATATTTGCCCGGATTTTCCACAAGGCCGGATATTCCGGGCCGGATATTTCCAAAATATCCGGCCCCCTCGAAATCGGCTAAGGACCTAAGGAAAAGCAGCTCTGGACAGGGGCCGGACATTTGGCCGGATTTTCCCCGGAGCCGGATTTTCCGGGGGGGGGGCGGATTATCCGGCCCTTACTTAGGCCGGATTATCCGCCCCCCCCGGAAGCTCCAACGGCTGGAAATTGGAAGGGGGTATTTATACCCCCTTCTTCTACCTTGCTCCTTGCTCAATCATTGCACAAAAATCTGCCAAATCTTCACCACCATTAGAGCCACCTCAAGAACACAAGATTTGCAAGATCTCCTTCCTCCCCCAACCAAAGCTCTTGATCTTTGGAGATTCGAAGGAGAAGACACCGATCTACATCCTCACCGAAGCGATTTACATTTCCCCCTCATTTGTTTGAGGGCCCTCTTGCTAGTGTTCCTTTTGGTTCCCTAGTTGATTGTTGTTGATGTGTTGTTGTTGTTGTTGATTGTTGTATTGCTACAGATTTGGGAGCCTCCAATTCGGTTGTGGATGTGTGCCCCAAGAACCTTGTAAAGGTCCGGTTTCCGCCTCAAGGAAATCCCTTAGTGGAAGTGGGCTAGGCCTTCGTGGCGTTTCCCATAGGAGATCTGAGTGAAGCCTTCGTGGCTGTTGGTTTGGTTTTCGTAGCAACCACACTCCTCCAAACGTAGACGTACCTTCTTGCAAAGGAAGGGAACTACGGGAATCATCTCCATGTCTCCGCGTGCACCACTCTCGGTTACCTCTATCCTATTCTATCTCTTATATTGTGTAGCTATATCTTGCTTAGTTGATTGCCTTGTCATATAGGTAAATTCACTTAGTTGCATATCTAGAGAATTTACCTTTGTGTCAAGCCTAAATTGAAAAAGAACTAAAAATTGGTTAGCACCTATTCACCCCCCCTCTAGGTGCGGCATACGATCCTTTCACTTGTTTCTAAGTATTGAAACACCGTTTCCAACAAGTTCTGTTACATGTTCGCTTGCTGCCATTTTTATTTCAGATTGCAATTACTACTTACAATCATCCATATTACTTGTATTTCACTATCTCTTCGCCGAACTACTGCACCTATACATCTGACAATTGTATTAGGTGTGTTGGGGACACAAGAGACTTCTTGTATCTTAATTGCAGGGTTGCTTGAGAGGGATATCTTTGACCTCTACCTCCCCGAGTTCGATAAACCTTGGGTGATTCACTTAAGGGAAACTTGCTGCTTGTTCTACAAACCTCTCGCTCTTGGAGGCCCAACACCGTCTACGAGGAATAGAAGCGTGCGTAGACATCAACACCTCCATGGAGGACGCATGGAGCGAGGTAACTATGGTTTGCTTCCCTTTTTGTTCCCCATTCCTTTTTGAACCCTATTTTTGCTGGTGTAGATGAATCTGTAGATGGATGAGTATTGGGCTAATATTTGCGCCGATTTTATTCCAGTTTGCTTTGATCACTTCTTGATTTCGTTTAAGATTTGGGGTTCGCCCGTTCGGTTAATTTATGCAAGTAATAATGGGATCTCAATCAGTTAATTTATGCAAGTAATCATAGGATCTCAATCAGTTATTTTATGTACGAATCAAAAGATATCAACCGTTTAATTTTGCAAATAATCTGGAATTTGTTCAAATTCAGATCTAGAATCTGTTTCTTTGCGTACGATGAATCGGTGGGCACAAATTTTTACAGGGAGGGTTCAGCGAACCATTGCTATGTACAAATCTGTTGTGCATGAGCTTTGGTTCGCTGACTACATCCCTGTAGACATATAATCGTGTCCACTCTAACCGAGGTCTGCCTCTCGTTTTTCCTAACTTTGTTATCATGTACGTTAGTCATCGTTGCAACTCATTCACTAATAGTTCCCGTTTGATATGGATCAGTGTCTGGCAGCGGCGACGTCGGCGACGACGACGAGCACCATGACATCAAGACTCGCCGAGTGCTGCGGAGGCTGCGGGTCGGCCGATACGTCTCCTACTTCGCCGAGGGTGTCTACAGGTGCCCCTTCGCACTAGGAGGCTCGGCGGCACCGACTTCAACCGCCTCCTCACGCATGCCGAGAACATCGGCAACACCAACCCCAAGGTCGGCGCGTCGGTGAACCCCCACTCCTTCCGCGCCAAGCACATGGCGCTCGGCATGCACCTCCGCGAGCATCCGGCGGGTGAAGATCTCCGCCGGCGCATGCCTCCGCTCAAGCCCAAGGCTCCCAAGGGGAGCAACAAGTTGAGGCAGAGGCAGATGGGGTAGGCGGAGTCATGGACGTGTCTTCGCTGCTGCCTCCTATTTTGTTGTTAGCTAGGGATCCCTTGTTGTTATGTTGTTAGTATGATGGTGCTTGTGAAGAACCTCGAACTCGTTACTATGTTTGGCTGCCGTATGCAGCTTGTTATCTAGGGAGGGATCCCTATTATCTATCCCTATTCTACTATATGACCGTGTGAATTTATCGTACATTCCCTGTAGATTTGCTTCTAGATTTAACTACATACATATGGACCAGATGGAGTACTAGATTGAGCTCCCTACTAGATTTGCTGCCATATTGGGCAAACAACGAGGACCAAAAGGCACAAATAATAATTGAAGAAAGACAGAAATGCAAGCTTCTCTAGATTTGATACTAATTAGGTGAAAAAAGGAAGAGAGAAGGAGGCGGAAAAGGTACTCTTAAAAGGGAAAATGCCAATTTGGGCCGAGAGAGACAAAACCCAGCTCCTGCCCATGTGCAACCAAACGCTATCTCGTCCTGTCCCACGCGGTCCCTTTCTACCAGCCCCACGCGACACGGACCTACACGACGCGGCCCCACACGTTAGCACAGAACGGTCAACTAAACGGGAATCCTGCCGTCTGAGCTGCTTCTGCGTGTTTCAAACAAGGACTTGGGGAAAACTGAGGAAAAACTAAGGAGCTGGGGAAAACTGAGCGTAACTAAGGACTCGAGGGCACGAAAATAGAAATCCCCTTAAAAAACGAACAACTAATTTTAGTACCCTGCGTAGAGGCGTGTGAGTTCAACACTATTCCAGGGGGTTTCATGATGATGAAAAACTTCAGTGATAGAATGAAAAGATGGGTAGAATTAACACCCTTGGAAAAAAAAACTAAACACACTAATAAAATGCCAATCTAAGAATTATGAGAAATCAATGAAATGCATTACCAAACCCTTGCAGATTGTGTAATGGTACAAGGATTAAAAGCTTCCCCACAAGTATGTATAAAAATGAAGTACAATGCTGAAATACGAGGCTTAGGCTTGTAATACTAAAGCTAAATGCTAACCAATCTTCTGTGGGAGAGCTACAAAAAGAGGCTCCAGCAGACAAGCATCAGCATAATTCAAAACGTAACGTCTACATGCTAAAAAGGTGTTGACTCATTGTAATGGTAAATGCAAGCATAACATCTACACAAAAAGGCCACATACATCACCAAAATTTCTGTGGTTGTTGTCCTAAATTAGGAGGAAGCAACCAAAACTGTCATACCTCCTCCAACGACCTATTCAGAGATGGACCTAGGACACGGAGATGAGAATCACCTCAAATCAACTAAGAACAACTAAAATACAAACAAATCCATGCACAGAATCATACACGTCTTGCTACCAAAATGAGCACAGAAATGATGTTAAATAGAACCCAATTTCTATTCCGTGCCTGGTCACTATCCGGTCTTTCGTGCGTCTGATTCCGATCTGATGGCGGAAGCAACCCGCACGTGGCTCTCCTCTCCTCCACGCAGTCCTCATCCCAACGACACTGCCACACCCCCACCTCCATGAACTGCTAGATACCAAGAGCGCCCTCACCTTGTCCCGTTCCTTGGCGACCTCCTCTCCGCCTAGCCCAGCGCGGCAGCGCCGCCCTGTTGGACGTGCGGGCTCGCCCCGATCTCGCTCCCTGCCTTTTTCCCCAAATTCAACTGCCCTTCTTCAACCTCTCGCGAGTTCCCTTCTCGAATCGCGCAGGGGCGCCATGGCCGCCCAAATCTCGTTGACCTCTGCCCCACCTCCATCTGTTGCGAAAGAGTATAAGAACTCCGGTGGGTAGGAGGAAGAGTTCAAGCTCGATCCCGGGATCGGTGCCGAAATCTGATATCCGTCCGCCACGCTCAATCCCGCGTCCCCGCGAGCCCCTCCGCCGGAGCGCCATCCTAATCTTCTGCAACTCGGAGGCGAGCTGAAGCACCTTGATCCGGGCGAAGCTGCGGTTCCCACGCGCAAGGGCGACCACGCCGGGACGGTCCGTTGTTTTTCTCCTCACGGGCATACGCAACAAGAGCCACCACGCAGCAGCTCCCGATTAAAAGCAGTACTGCTGCAGCTGCATCCGTGCCATGTACAATCCGGAGTAGGCAAATCAGGCTACTTTTTCCTCTCGTGTTTGTATGTTGTGTCCTCTCGGAAAATGACTGGTTGAACCGGGCGACATATGATCCGGGCACGCGCCTGATTTCTGTTGGTCCACGCGGAGATAGGACCCACTATAGCAGCAGCCATTGTTTTGGTACAGCAAACAATACCAGCAGAATACGCTACACGTGGGGCAAGCATTAATGGTAAAGCCGTGTCCACTGTCCACCAAGCCGTGTCCACTGTCCTCTCTATCTTTACTCCACCAACAATGAACAGAGTATCTTCCCCAAATTTTCTTGCTCTCTCTCTCCTTCGTCTCTTGTTGACGACGGCGGGCTGAGTCATAGTTGCGGGCAAGCGGGGCTGCACCAGCGTCGCACGCGGAGGGGGCTTGCCGGAACCCTTCAAGGCTTCAAATTTCCCGGACTAGGGGAACCTTCTCGTCAACGTCGTTTGTGCCAACTCCTGTTGGTCCAGAGGCACGCGATGGTATCCCGACCACCGGTGATCGAACGCTCCACCGCCGAGCTGCCGAAGCTCCCGCCGGTCCGGAGACCGATGCATGTATCATGAATAATCGCCCGGACTCACCGCACGTGCTAGAACATGACAACAACGGCTCGAAGCTCGCGGACACGAAGTATCCCGCACGCCGCCGCATGAGCAGCCGCTATCATGCTAGCATCCTCGGTCTCCGGTGCGGCCACCAAGCCGGACCACATCCCGAATGAGCTTGACCATGGCGCGCACGAGCGATCTCCGATCGGGGACGGCCGCGGGCGAGCGCGGGTACGGGTAGTTCCCTGCGGCCATGGCGGCGGCGCGGATAGGATCATGGCGCCGGCCCGGCTCCTCATCTCCGTCCCCGAGTCCGGAGTCCGGCGACCACGAGCCGCATCGGCGAGCTCCGGACGCCACGGCGCATGACTACACGAGCGGTGGCCGATGGACGACGGCCGGCGAGCTCCGGCCGGAGGCGGCGTGGGCGGCGAGGGTGAGCTTCTACGGATAGGGCGCGACGGAGGACGGAGATGAGGAGCTGCGACGTCGCCACTCGCATATCTAGTGCAGAGTGCAGACGTCTCTGCCTAAACTCATAATAATGACCTGCGGTACTGCAGTCATGAAGCAGCTGCAGCCCTAAAATATCAACCAAAATTCGTCCCTCTCAACAAAGCGGGCCCAGAGACATGTATTGTGCCTAGTTTTCACCACTTGTATACGTAAAGCACACCTCCAGCGCTGGACCACAGATGTGTTGCTGGACCAATGAAACAACGAGTTCCCGCGAGATCATATGTCGCCGAGTTCCATTGCTTCACACTCGTGTCCTCTCCCTCTGGTATCTTTTCATGCTCTAGTTTTCATGTGCCTGCTACTTACTACTAGTTGATATACTCTATTGCATATTGATGATCTAGTTTTTTTACTTCCAGATCAATGGATCTAAATTATATTCCCTAGATGTAAATTTTGCAGTCTACTTTTCGTATCCTCAATTTTTTTTTTACTTCCATAACAGTGGAAGGATGTATATTATGCCCAATATTATGTCCCTGCATGTAATTATAGCAGATTAATTTCTACCTCTTAAATTTTTCACTTTCAGAATCAGTAGAAGGATGTACTATATTAGTTTCTTTTTCGAATTTGGATGTATTTTCATATTTTTTTCTACATCCAGAACGTTTAATGGATCAAGGTGTAAAACACTATTATTTTTGTGATCCCACCTTTTGTGATTTTGGATGTATTTTTTCTATATTTTGTACAGCTATCGCTAATTTTTTACATCCTCAATTAGATCACAAAATAAGTGCTATGAAGTATTATTTAAGAGAGATGTATTTTTTTGCAAAAACTATATAAAGTTTAGCATCTACATTGCATGGTTTGGAACGTTTTTTTTCTGTTCAATTGCATGTGCTTGCGCACGGCTGTATTTGGACACCGACTCCGCATGCATAGCAAAGCGGGATGGCGGAGTATACCAGACACTGTAATTTTTTTTCTACATTCAGGATGTTGGAATGATCAAGGAGTAAAATAAAGTTGTTTCTTTTATACTAGGACTAGGATGTATTTTTTTGGTACGCTTTTGTTTTCTCAAATAATTTTGCAATAACAATGGACTAGCGATTAGAAGACATGCTGGTATAAGGCAGCTATTGCGTCAGGTGTATTTCTCCAATTCTCGTATGCATGCTTTGTGCGTTACTGTTGCTGCACCTCACGAGCAATTGCTGCGAGGCTGGCCTGGATCGGGATCTAGCGGGTGGTCCCTGGTGTATTTCCGTGTTTGAGAAGGGAACCGGGGACCAAAACTTTGTGTTTTAGGAACGTATGGGATGCTAGCTTAATTTATTTCTATATTTGGGTGGATCACCCTCTAAGACTAACCAGTACTATAGCACTGTGTAGCATGGTCCTAAATAGAAATGGGAATCAACAACGAAGAAACCATACCCATCTCGACGACCTCCACGACATCCTCGAAACGAAGGTCGCTCGCCAGGAGCTTTGCCATGGAGGAAACCATCTCCTTTGCCTCCACGGAAAACCATGATCCGCAAGAGAAACAACCGAGACTCCACCCGGCGCTTCCCTCCGGAAAGCCTTCACTGAATCAAATCCACAATTGTAAAAGTAAAACACACAAAAAAATCAGCCTGCGACTAACCAAGCACCACCCTCAAATCGCTCCTCATCTCCAACTTTCTATCCACCAAAACACAGAGAAGAATGGAAAGAAGAGGGGAGATTCAACGAGAGAAACGGACACACTCCTACCGGCACCTACCTATTGAAACCTCCGCCCCCGCCGATTCAACCCCGCCACGATAACACGAGAGTCTGCCGGCGAGAGGCCAACACCACACTCCAACTCTACTCCTCATCTCTTCCTTTCTCCGCATGACAGAGAAGACGGGAAAGGGCAAAGTGGAAAGAACTCTTGCATGGACCCCAAAATTCAAACCGAGAAAACACCAGACACAAAACCGGATAAAAAAAACCAGACTCAACGTGCGAGGACAGCTCAGAAGCAACGCGGGGAGGAGAGAGAATCGCTGCGATGAGATCCCCGCCAGGGAATGATGGAACGGTCACGGATCTGATTTAAAGCCAATTGAAATTTCATCTAGCTGAAAATTAGGAACGGTGTAGAACAAAATGAAATCTAGGCCCTGTAGCCTCATTAAACTGTATATATCCTATGTATGTTTCAATTTCAAGTGAAAAAAAAAACTGTTGGCTTAGTTCAGAATCCACCTGTTATTACGGAAACATGACCATGTTAACCCAATCTTATTTTTAGATTAAAGGCTTCGAGAACCCAACTTTAAATTAATAAAGTCCTCAACCGGCTTAGATACCGGTGCAAAATACACAAACTTGAGCAATGTTAAATGAAAAATAAAAATCCTAGAGAAACTACAAACTCCGAGAGCCGCAGGCAGGGCCGAACAGCAACAACAAATCTTGGGTCGCCCTTGCGAACCCAGTGCAGACTTGGACGATGGGTAGAAATTACCTGCGCCCCAAGCCTGCAAAACCTCTATGGTGTAGGAATAGGCACACAAAACTGAACTCCACCCGGCACCGCCACCAAATAACCATCTTTCCAAGGCACGATTAATTTCCGCATACAGAATGAGACACGGGCAACCAATAAAGTGGAGGAATCCCAGCTTCAAAGGGATGAAGCACCGGCCCAATGACTGCCACGTTGTGCTGCCGCTGGAGGAGGGACCCTTCCCTCCCCACCCAGGCTCGAGGGTGTCGTCCCACCGACAAACACAACATAGAGAAGAGATTGGGCACCAAAAGACTTGATCTTGCCGAAGAACGCCTTCAGACTTCGTCTTCGCCCTGCCCGAACCGCACCACCATCGATGTCATCACACCGTCAGCCGCTATGTCCCCTCATCCCAAAGTGTCGCCTCCAAGGAGGAGAACGACGCAGGAGCGCTGTCGTCGCTCGGCCACAACCTAGGTTTTCACCCGGGATACAGGGGAAGAGAGTGGGAGAGTTCCCTCACCAACCCTTCAACAAGGAGAACGGCGACGGACGTCATCATTGCTGGTGTGACTAGTAAGTAAACAGCCAAGGGTTTCGCCCAGTGGACTCACACGGACGCAGATCAGTCTGAGGAACATCTGAGCCAGATCTGGCGCAGAAAATGAAACCATGGAGTCGCCATGAAAGCGAACGCAACCAACTACGTTGTGACAGGAGTTCCGCCAACTCACCGCACCGTCCTCACGGCCAAGAAGTCCAGCCTGCACCAGCAAGCGCCAACTGCCTTCCGGTCGACACCGCCACCCACCGTCCAGGCCGCCGCCCCGACATCCCAGCTCTAAGCACTGAAGAACTGAAAGGAAAAGGGATGCACCGCCGTCACGGGAACCACCTACACCGCCCTGGGGTCATTGGATTTGAAGGGAGAGGGATCCTCCCACTGATCGGTGACTTGGAGCCCCCATGGTTACCAATGCGGCCAGATCTGGGGCGGAAGGCGATTGGCTCGAGACCCCCCCTCCACCCCATGGCCCAAGATCTCGAGACGACCAACCATGGCCGCGCTGTCTATCACCCACTCCACACGGATCTCGCCTCCCACACCATCGAGCACACCACCGGCCAAGCTTGCCGCCATGGATGCATAGAAGAAGCCCACACATGAGATACTCATATCCACTCGCAGCGAACATAGCCGCCGAGCTCGCGTTGTCCGCGCCCGAGGGACGCCGTCACCGCACGCCAAGGACCACAAAGCCGCCACACCGTCGCGCCCCAACGCTAGCGCCGCGGCCCGTCGGTAGGTGCGGCCCACACCACCACCACCACGCGAGGGGAGAAGAGGCCTCGCCGCCGCCGGGCTTCGTCCGAGGACGCCCTCCGGCGGTGGCGAGGAGGAGGGGAGGTGCGGGGAGGAGGCGGCTAGGGTTTCTCCTGGGTCGCTCGCGGGAGCGACGATAGGATACCACTGTGCTGTTGATGGTGGCGACCTTGGAGAGTTCATGTTAACCCAATCTCTCGTCGTACATATCGTGGGATGGAGCCATGGAGGGTGTGAACCACGCCCGCGGCGGCTAGCTTCGGTGCTGCTCAAGGCCCTCGACCTTCTCCACTATACCGGCCTTGAGGCAGAACACCCCGACGCCGCGCCGGTCGCTGTTGTGTTGTCTTGGTAGCTGTCATTGCGCGGCCTCCGATCGTTGTCCTCGGTGTAGTAAACTCAGCTGGCCCTGAGCTCCGGATGCTCCCTCGTGGACATGCACATGGAACTGTTCACCTTGACGAACAGCGCGTCATCGCCGATGTCGTCCGTCTCCTTCCACTCCTCGCCGTCGAGCACATGCACCTTGAAGGAGCACGTCCACTGAGGATGCTGGGCCGTGGTCTGGTCAGAGCCATTGAGCACGGCCATCAGCCGCCCATCTGACGCCGTGACGAGGTACTTGTGCTCCGCGTCGTCCAGCCCCTTGGCGTGAACACAACCCTAGTGAACTCGCCAGAATCGGCGTCGTGCTCCCACGCCTCGACGTCGCCCAAGTAGGAGATGGAGTAGAACTGGCTCTTGTAGTAGACGTCAACCTTGACACTGTCGCCCGAGGGCGCCGCCAGCCCCCACAAACCGTCGCCCACTGCGAGAGCCGCGACACCCACTTGCATCGTCAACCCCCCTGTGGTGGGCCATGGCCGTAGTAGTAGTGTAGTACGGCGGAGGGTGACAGGTGAAGTGTTTTCACTTTTCAGACCGAGCGTGAAGCTGGCGCCCCGTGTGTGCGTGTTGAGGCAGGGGATGGTGGTGATTTCCGGTAGCGCGTGCCGCTCGCTGGTTACTAGGCTGACCAGATCCATCCTATCGCATGCATCGGCGGTGACAGCCACCCTTCGCCGCCAAAGGAGGAGCAGCCTAGAATGACGTGGTCGGTTCCCGTGGCGCGCACGACGGCGGCGCGGCGTTCGGCGAGGAAGAAGAGCGTGGCGGTTTCCGGGTTGTGGCCGGGGAGGACGAGCCACGGCGCCTCCGGCTTGGATGCGGCACACGAGGCACGAACACGGCGGTGAAGGAAAGGTGGTCGAGGAGGCTCAGGCGGCTGTGTATGTTGTCTAGCATGTCCGGTGCGAGGCTGGCTGCGCTGGCGCCGGCAGCCTTTATTCGATCTTGCCGCATTGAACCACAGATCGAACCACTACAGTGGCCGAGGAGGTTTGTGCCGTCAAATAATGATCCGATCCGATGCAAATCAACGTAGTTTTTTAGGAACAAAACGCAGCTTACCCTAGAAATTCTAAGGACAAGGGCATGTGCAATGGTTGATAAGACTATCTTATCTTAATCCTGCCACGTAATATAGATATAACAATAAAACATGATGTACAATGGGTTGTTTTTTAGTCTTATCCAGGCATCCTAAATTTATGGGTTGTTTTTTAGCTAAGAGAAGGCAAAGTCTTTTTTCATCTTTCTCTTTCCTCTACTTCAGCATTTATTCTACGTGACACTGCTAAGATATCACCATTGTACGTGCCCGGGTCACACGAAAGATATGGGATAAGATGTTTCCAACATGGGCCCATAGTCCGAGCCCCTTTTTTTTTCAAGGATTCTAGTTTCGCGGTTCTTTTTGCAATTATTTCTCTACAAAACTGCATCGATGTTGTCTCGTGGTCTTTCAAAGATCGAACCGGTGTTAGAGGGATCATAGTCTTGCGGTCTTTCAAAGATCGAACCAGTGTATTCTTCCCATTTTATCGTTGAACAGAATTCCTTTAAACTTCTAGTCTAGTAATAATAATATTCTTATGTCTCTTTCATTTTCCCATGGTAGTAGTTATTCTAAGCAGAACCAGGATCAATCTGCTTCCAATATTTCGATGGCCCACATGTTAGTTCCTTGTGCAGAAGTGTACAAACACCGACACAATCAAACTAGCCTTTATCTTGACACTCCACGGGATTCCGTACCTTCCACTGCTGACAAGCCCTCTCACGAATGGCCAGAAGCACAACATCATCCAGACACAACACACGAACTCTCCAATTCCTGGGGCATTGTGAGCTCCCCTCGCCGTCCCGACAACGACACGGCATGCCCCAACAACTATTGCAACAATGTTCAAGATTGAGAGTGTGGTCACTGGGATGAAGATGGGCGACGAGTCGAAGGTGAAAAGCCCCTGATCAACGTCGTTAGGGCTGGCGCCACCATCGGACATGCTGCTTTCCTTGCGCGTGACCTCGAACACGGTCTCGGAGAGTCCCATGGTCTTGAGGAGCACGGTGAGGAAAGCGAGGAGCCAGGCACAGGCCGAGGTGATGCGTTGCATCCTGTGGTTGTTCCACCAGGCACGGGCTGAGAGCCCGCATTCCTTATACTCCATCAAGTTGTAGATGTTGTAGGTCAAGAACAGAGCAAGTGGGATGCGGAAACCTTCATCTGATGCCTGCAAAAGTAGTATCGGAAGAACTACACATCAGTCAACTAGCATTTTTGAGCAATTCTCAGCCAGCCAACTAGTCTACCAGAATATGTAACAAATTAAGAAATTTTCTAGAGTAGTTGCATAAGAATCTGGAGCTGGTCAAATATCTCCCACATACTGACATTTCAGCTGTGAGCAATGTACTGGTGGCTGATGAGAAAATTTTATGTACCTTGGGCAAGAAAGACTGGTTTGTGAGTAGGCAGAAAGGTCCCAGTAGAGCGTAGCACAGCTCGAAAAGCGCCCTAATGGGCCACACATATAAGAACATGTAGGCAAGGCATTGCCGAAGCTGGAGGCGCCTGAAGACGGTGCCAAGGATCGGGCTGTTCCGGCCGATGAGTATCTCCAGAAGCCCTGTCGCCCATCTCTTGTACTGGGTCAGGCTTGCTAGTCCGCCAGTGGGAGCACATCCCAAGAATGACGGTGGGTTGGTGTCCATCAACGCCGATTTCCAGCCCATCGCATGGATTCGCTGCCCGGTCAGCATGTCTTCTGTCATCGATCCATAGACCCAGCCAATCTACAAAAGTACATCGAACGAACTCGAATTAGAGAATTTTCAATAGATGAGTGATGGTACTGTAGCAAAACCTACAAAAATACGGCAATGGCAACTATACCTCCTGACCCCAACATGTGCCTCCCTCATAGCTGGAAGCGCCTACTTGTTTTGCCACTTCAACGCGACTCGATATGGATTCTGTTGGTCTAGCGAGCACGTCTCCTGAGATGATGTTCCTAGATGATTCTATGAGTTCCTTTGAGCCCCCAAACTTGATTTGGAGCTGCTTGTAAGATGGTGACACTGGCAAATTAAGAAGAGGCATTTGATATGACTTGTAAGGAACCGAAATGCACTGACCAAATACTTCACTTTACTTCCAATGATTACATGTTTTGCATGCCCAATTTTACCTGGTCTCCCGTGTTTGATTTTATCTGGTGGCGGCATCCCGTAAATGACTTTCCTGCGGTGAAAACAGCCAGTCCCACCGTAGAAAATTCCTTGGATCCCAGCGACTCCACCTCCAAGTTTCTGGAACATGCCACAAAAACCAGTAGAGTTGTAACACTACTAGTGATGCATAACAAACCGGTCTTCACCACCACAAGAAAACAGAGAAGCAGTAGCTGCACACAACAATCGTGCACATCCAATGCATACCTTGAATCCAACCTCCAACTGGTTTCCGAAGGGATCATCCTTGAGGGCACCGTAGAACTTCTGCGGTGTCTGGACGAACCCGCTCTCGATCTCGTCATCAAACCCCAAGAGAAGGCACATAGCGTGTAGGGCGACCTGCGGGTTATTGGCGAACATGTCGCAGTCCACGTTGAGCATGATGGGCGCGTTGGTCATCACAGCTGACACCCTTGTCTGCATCAAGAGATGCTCAGCTTAATTATGAACACTCCTATGAACTTCTCTTTGTGTTGTTTGTATGACACACTAATGGTGTATTTAGTAGAAGAGAGCGCTTACCAGAACATTCATGGCGCCGGCCTTGAAGTTGTGGTAATGTTTGGGGCTCTTCTCTCTCGAGACGTACACCAGATTTGGGAATCCTTGCCCTGTTCTTCTGCTCTTGGTGTTGTCCCAGAGAACCTGAACCCAGACATATCAACAGTAACAGTTTGTCACAATGATGCAGACAGTGACACAGCACATGGGGGCAATGGGCTAACCTTGATGATTGTAGGATGGTTCCTGCGCTCGGTGTCGATGAACTCAGCGAAATCAGCGTCCCGCAGAATGAATCCCTCGTCGGCGTTCTCGATTCGGGTGACCAGCTTCTCATACTCGCTCTAAGAGCACACACACCAGGAGAAGATTCATGCATGGTCATGACTCATGGGTGATAATGTACGTAACAATATTTGTATTGACATGATCATGGGAGCTAGCTAAGCGCCATTAATTATTGTGTCTAACCTTCATGAATGCCCAGCTCTCCATGAACTCGTCGCCCGTGCCAATCTCCGGCGGTGCCGAAGCGAAGTACATGAACGGGGCCCTGACCCCGACGCCGTGCCTCTTGCAGAAGGGCACCCAGAGGGCGGCGAACTCCGCGGCCTCGCGCAGCGCGTAGCAGGTGACGGGCGAGCAGCCGTCGTCGGAGACGTAGCACGCCAGCTTGCCGACGTCTGGGTAGTCGAGGGCGAGTAGCGATAGCACGGTGTTGACGGTGATCAGCGGCGGTTCCAGCAGCGGGTCGGCCGTGGTGACGAACATGTCCATCGCTGGGAGCTCCTCCGGGAGGAGGTTGTCCGGGTACGTGTCGAACCGGACGGGGCTCCACTTGCAGTTCATGTTGAGTGCCCACACAAAGGCGAACCACGCCTCGCAGACCAGCGCGAGCGTGCCGAGCCACGGCGACGTCGCGCCGCGGTCCTCCCCTTGAGGCGACGCGGCGCGGCGGGCGATGAGGGCGATGAGGAGGAAGAGGATGGCGAACTCGGCGAGTATCCATGCCGTTCTTCCGAGGACCACCCTCTCCTGCAGCTTCTTGGTGCTCGCCATGGCCCTCTCGTAACAGCTAGCACACGACTCCGCAAAGCAAGCAACAAGCGCTAGCTGAGGATTATGTAGAGTCACAGTCCCGCCGTCCAGTTCACATCGGCCAGGATTATTAATTAGCTATTCCTGGTATGTTTCCTATGGGAACAAAAGATTTGTTTCATGCCAGCATGCGCATGCGCGGGTCTCGCTGAGTCACAGGAAAATAGAAAGTTATCTTTAGTTGGTCCCAGCCGCCGTGCACCTCTGGATGGACATGGTGGTCTTGTCTCTTTGCTCTGCACAGGTTTGGCCTGGTTGCTCACTCGGTCCTGCGTACCACCCAATCGGCTCCATGCAAAGCCGTTGCCTGTGGAGTACTTCTAGAAGTCCAGTTTTGGATCAATGCAAGCAGCCTACGTGATCCCTGACGGCAGCAAGGTATATTATTGGATTGCTCTCAATCGGTGAGGTCTATAGATCACAATGATCGAACTAGTTGAAACGGGCGAGACGTACACTGGAAGACAAACAAAAAAGATGAGTATAGGGAGCGGCCGTGTGCCCATTGGTACATCTGAGCACTCAACTAAAAAAGGAAGCAAACTAGTTTTGTCCGTGTGAACATCTATTATTTATGGTTAGACATCAAGTGATTCTAGCACATGCACTATGATGACATCATGCACATTAATTATCCTTTTAAAATGTTTAAAAGCATATAACTTTTGCACTAGATGTCGAAATTAGAATCCGCTTTCACGTTTGAATTTCTTGCGGTGAGCTCTTCAAAACTAGATCTCGTTTCTATGTATTTTGATGAAGTTTTTCTAAAGCAACTTCTACGTGCGACAAAGCAATTATAATGTGAGACGATGCAACTTTAGTGTTGGGAGAAGCAACTTTGCTTGCACGAGCGTAAATCTACATTTACAATAAAAGTAGCATTGTCGAACGCCAAAGTTGCTCAGCCATCCGTCAAAATTTATTCGGTGGGCACCAAAGTTGCTTCACTTCGGACGCCAACATTGGGCCGTCACAAACCAAATTTGCTCCGTCGAGTACTAAAGTTGCTCGCATGACACTAATTTTGCTCGGTTGGGCACCAAAGTTGCTCTCTAGGGTTCGAAAACTGCGTCGCCGGGCACGATTGTTCCTCCGCGGGGCACTTAAGTTGCTTCGTCACACATTCAAATTACTCCTATGGACACCAAAATTGTTGTCGGGCACAAAAATTGTGCCTTCGTGTACCAAAAAGTGTTCATGTTCGTTGCACACCAAAGTTGCTTTGTCGTACACCAAAATTGTTTTCCTGGACAATAAAGTTGCTCTGTCACGCATCAAAGTTGCTTGTTAAAAAATTTCGTCGAAATATATGAAAATGTGGGCTAGTTTTGAAGCTCTCATCGTCGAAATTTTAAAAGTGAAAATAAATTGTAATTTCATCGCACGATTTAAAAGTTACAGCTTTTTAAAAACCCAAATTCTTCCGGGCGGGTGCGTGCCAGACGGACGCTGCGGGCGCACACGCTACGCGACAAACAACGCCTACTCGCTTCGTCTCCAACCTCACCCCGAGTCCCCGACCCGCTTTTTCTCCCCAAATCGCGCCGAGCCACTGCCCCTACGCCACCCACGACAACGCCGGCGATCCACCACACCGCGGTACCGGAATCCCATGAGGAAGCTGCTGCTCGTCGTCGCTCCGCCCGCGACCCCTTCGTCGCCCGATCCGGATCAACAACGAGGTCCCTTGCGCTCGGCGGTGCGGCTCGCCCCTCTCGTTGCGGCTCCGAGATGAGCGGCCGTCGCGCCTCCCGGCAGCCCGCACGCTTCCCGGACGAGCAGTGTCGCGGCTTCCGGCAGCCCCGACATGCGCCGCCGAGCCTCTCCGAGAGCCACGGCGAGGTGCGACCTCGAGGCCGGCGGTTGCTGGTTCTTATACGGAGAGCGGTGTGGTGTGCGGTCGGGGAGTCTAATCCGCTGCATCTAGCTCCGTGCTCTGCATCTCAGTCTTACTAATTCATTTGGTTGGTCGTGTTGTAATTTTTCTTGTTCTCTGAACCGTAGTGTATTGCTAATTATTCTCTGTTAATTCATGACAAGTACGTAATAGTATATGGTCGTGTTGTATTTTGCTTAATTGCAGATATTTTTTGCTTAATTGCACATATTAATTGCTTAATTCTATTAATTAGTTGCCTTACTCAATTAGTCACTTAATAAGAGTTGCTCAATTATGTTAGTTTGTTGCTTAAAAATAATCCCAATAATGTATTTTTACGCTACTGCGAAAACCCCTATTCCCTCGGCGAATTGCGAAGTTGCCTATAATCCCAATAATGTATTTTTTAGAGAGGATTTCGGTGGGAGAGAGTCAGAAAGAGATACCAAAGACGGTAGCCCGTGTTAACTTCCGAACCCGACGGAACATCTTGCAAACTCGACGGAGCAACTTTGTTGTCCAACGAGCAACTTCGAAATTCGATGGAGCAACTTTGCTGATCAGCAGAGCAACTTTAAAACCCGATAGAGCAACTTTGGAACCCGTCGGGGCAACTTTGCTACCTAGCAGAGAAACTTCGAAACCTAACAGAGCAACTTTATTGTCCAGCAGAGCAACTTTGAAATCCCACAAAGCAACTTTGAAATCCGACGGAACAACATTGCTTCTTAGCGAGCAACTTTGGAATCCAATGGAGCAACTTTGGAATCGACGAAACAACTCTGCAGCCCAACGAAGTAACTTCGAAACTCGACGGAGCAACTTTGATGCCGGACGAGCAACTTAGCGGGTTTCCTCCGCCACCCAAACCGTCTCCTCCGCCCAAATCGATCCGGGAGCTCCGAGGCTTGAGCCGCGCATGGTTGGGATCGCCATGGATGACAGGATGAGCCGCACCCAGGCTTGTTTCTGCGAGAGAGGGGATATGGCCGGGATTGTAATGATTTTTTATTTATCATATTAGTTGCTTAATTGCACATATTAGTTGCTTAACTGCACATGTTAGTTGTTTAATCTATTTATTTTGTTGCCTTGCTCAACTACATTTAAAAAGAGTTGCTCAAATATGTTAGTTTGTTTGCCTAAAAGTTGCCCCAACAACAATGTATATTTCCGTCGTTGCTAATTTTGCCTATTCTCTTCGGTTAAATTGTCTATTATTTTTGCGAAGTTGCCTATAATCAAGGAATGTCTTAAGCATTGAGACACGATACTTTAGTAATGACACAAGCAAATTCAGTGTCTAACGGTACAATTTTGGTGCTCGCCGACGTAACATTGATGCACGACAGAGCAACTTTTTGTGCATGGCAATGCAATTTAGTGCCCGACTACACAATTTTAGTGTCGGCCGGAGCAACTTTGTTGCCTAACGGTGCAACAATGATACAGAGCATGTTTTATGCATAATAGGGCAATTTTGGCGCCCGATGGCACAACTATAGTATGTATCGATGTTGTAAAGTTGCACACCCCTCATGCAAAGTTGCATACCCCTAATGTAAAGTTCCCTACCCCTCGTGTAAAGTTGGCTAGTGCAACATTGACGCACGATAGAGCAATTTTGATGTCCAACGACGCAATTTTGTCCATGATAGGACAATTTTGATGTCCGACGATGCAATATTGTGAAGTTGGTTCTACTGCAGCAAAGTATTCTATCGCTATTATAAAGTTGCCTACCCACATGTAAAATTGTATTTTAGTTATTAAATCATCTACCATTGTTGTAAAGTTGCATATCCCGTTCTAAACTTTCCTAGAATTTTACAATACCGCTAGAAAATTTAGCAAAAAGTTTAATAGCAACTTCCTAGCGTGATTTAAGCAGATTAGTATGTCGTTTAGGCAACAAATTAGCATTACTAGGCAAGTAACAATTTTCTTGCACGAGGACCCACGTCTCAGCCCCGTTTTTCTCACATCCTCTTTTTTTCCCTTTTCCCAATCACTTTCTTCTCCAACCGCACAACCTGCTCGTGGTCATCTCCTCCAGCCCGGGGCGCCGCGCGAGCTCCGCTCCCCTGAGTATTGGCCATCCGGTCCTCCCCTGCGCCATGAGGAAGCAGCAGCCCCGCGAAAGGAGGCCGGCAGCGCGCGAGGAGGCGGCAGGGGAGACCGGCGCACCGCTCCCTGGCCACTGCGAAAGGAGGAGGAAGGGATCCCGGCGCGCGCGAGGAGGCGGCAGCGGAGACCGGCGGCGGCAGGGCCCGTCGGCTTGGGAAGGAGTTGGGCCCCTCCCCGGCGGCGTGCAGGGCCGGTCGGCGGGAGAAGGTCGGGGAAGGAGTTGGGGCCCTCCCCGCCGGCGCGCTCCGGTTCGGTCGGCGGATGTGGGTGGCCAGCGGCGGCGGTTCTCCTGGCCGGAGCAGAAAATGGAGCGGCGGCCGATTCGGGAATGGGAAGGAAGAGCAGGGTGTCATCGATAGAGATATGATGCAATTTATTTTCTTTCCTTTTCTATCGGGGCAGCTGAAACTTTCCTAAATCTGCGGTGTGCCAGAAACTACCATCGGGCACGCGGCCGCCCGCTAGACGGGTCCGGGTGCGTGCCAGACGGACGCTGCGGGCGCACACGCTACGCGACAAACAACGCCTACTCGCTTCGTCTCCAACCTCACCCCGAGTCCCCGACCCGCTTTTTCTCCCCAAATCGCGCCGAGCCACTGCCCTACGCCACCCACAGCAACGCCCGGCGATCCACCACACCGCGGTACCGGAATCCCATGAGGAAGCTGCTGCTCGTCGCTCCGCCCGCGACCCCTTCGTCGCCCGATCCAGATCAACAACGAGGTCCCTTACGCTCGGCTGGTGCGGCTCGCCCCTCTCGTTGCGGCTCCGAGATGAGCGCCGTCGCGCCTCCCAGCAGCCCGCACGCTTCCCGGACGAGCAGTGTCGCGGCTTCCGGCAGCCCCGACATGCGCCGCCGAGCCTCTCCGAGAGCCACGGCGAGGTGCGACCTCGAGGCCGGCGGTTGCTGGTTCTTATACGAGAGGCAGTGTGGTGTGCGGTCGGGGAGTCTAATCCGCTGCATCTAGCTCCGTGCTCGCATCTCAGTCTTACTAATTCATTTGGTTGGTCGTGTTGTAATTTTTCTTGTTCTCTGAACCGTAGTGTATTGCTAATTATTCTCTGTTAATTCATGACAAGTACGTAATAGTATATGGTCGTGTTGTATTTTGCTTAATTGCAGATATTTTTTGCTTAATTGCACATATTAATTGCTTAATTCTATTAATTAGTTGCCTTACTCAATTAGTCACTTAATAAGAGTTGCTCAATTATGTTAGTTTGTTGCTTAAAAATAATCCCAATAATGTATTTTTACGCTACTGCGAAAACCCCTATTCCCTCGGCGAATTGCGAAGTTGCCTATAATCCCAATAATGTATTTTTTAGAGAGGATTTCGGTGGGAGAGAGTCAGAAAGAGATACCAAAGACGGTAGCCCGTGTTAACTTCCGAACCCGACGGAACATCTTGCAAACTCGACGGAGCAACTTTGTTGTCCAACAGAGCAACTTCGAAATTCGATGGAGCAACTTTGCTGATCAGCAGAGCAACTTTAAAACCCGATAGAGCAACTTTGGAACCCGTCGGGGCAACTTTGCTACCTAGCAGAGAAACTTCGAAACCTAACAGAGCAACTTTATTGTCCAGCAGAGCAACTTTGAAATCCCACAAAGCAACTTTGAAATCCGACGGAACAACATTGCTTCTTAGCAGAGCAACTTTGGAATCCAATGGAGCAACTTTGGAATCGACGAAACAACTCGCAGCCCAACGAAGTAACTTCGAAACTCGACGGAGCAACTTTGATGCCGGACAGAGCAACTTAGCGGGTTTCCTCCGCCACCCAAACCGTCTCCTCCGCCCAAATCGATCTGGGAGCTCCGAGCTTGAGCCGCGCATGGTTGGGATCGCCATGGATGACAGGATGAGCCGCACCCAGGCTTGTTTCTGCGAGAGAGGGGATATGGCCGGGATTGTAATGATTTTTTATTTATCATATTAGTTGCTTAATTGCACATATTAGTTGCTTAACTGCACATGTTAGTTGTTTAATCTATTTATTTTGTTGCCTTGCTCAACTACATTTAAAAAGAGTTGCTCAAATATGTTAGTTTGTTTGCCTAAAAGTTGCCCCAACAACAATGTA
The DNA here is from genome assembly GCF_022539505.1 of Lolium rigidum. Classification (NCBI taxonomy): domain Eukaryota; kingdom Viridiplantae; phylum Streptophyta; class Magnoliopsida; order Poales; family Poaceae; genus Lolium; species Lolium rigidum. The sequence continues at coordinate 135,628,345 of NC_061514.1, forward strand.
TATTTCCGTCGTTGCTAATTTTGCCTATTCTCTTCGGTTAAATTGTCTATTATTTTTGCGAAGTTGCCTATAATCAAGGAATGTCTTAAGCATTGAGACACGATACTTTAGTAATGACACAAGCAAATTCAGTGTCTAACGGTACAATTTTGGTGCTCGCCGACGTAACATTGATGCACGACGAGCAACTTTTTGTGCATGGCAATGCAATTTAGTGCCCGACTACACAATTTTAGTGTCGGCCGGAGCAACTTTGTTGCCTAACGGTGCAACAATGATACGAGCATGTTTTATGCATAATAGGGCAATTTTGGCGCCCGATGGCACAACTATAGTATGTATCGATGTTGTAAAGTTGCACACCCCTCATGCAAAGTTGCATACCCCTAATGTAAAGTTCCCTACCCCTCGTGTAAAGTTGGCTAGTGCAACATTGACGCACGATAGAGCAATTTTGATGTCCAACGACGCAATTTTGTCCATGATAGGACAATTTTGATGTCCGACGATGCAATATTGTGAAGTTGGTTCTACTGCAGCAAAGTATTCTATCGCTATTATAAAGTTGCCTACCCACATGTAAAATTGTATTTTAGTTATTAAATCATCTACCATTGTTGTAAAGTTGCATATCCCGTTCTAAACTTTCCTAGAATTTTACAATACCGCTAGAAAATTTAGCAAAAAGTTTAATAGCAACTTCCTAGCGTGATTTAAGCAGATTAGTATGTCGTTTAGGCAACAAATTAGCATTACTAGGCAAGTAACAATTTTCTTGCACGAGGACCCACGTCTCAGCCCCGTTTTTCTCACATCCTCTTTTTTTCCCTTTTCCCAATCACTTTCTTCTCCAACCGCACAACCTGCTCGTGGTCATCTCCTCCAGCCCCGGGGCGCCGCGCGAGCTCCGCTCCCCTGAGTATTGGCCATCCGGTCCTCCCCTGCGCCATGAGGAAGCAGCAGCCCCGCGAAAGGAGGCCGGCAGCGCGCGAGGAGGCGGCAGGGGAGACCGGCGCACCGCTCCCTGGCCACTGCGAAAGGAGGAGGAAGGGATCCCGGCGCGCGAGGAGGCGGCAGCGGAGACCGGCGCCGGCAGGGCCCGTCAGCTTGGGAAGGAGTTGGGCCCCTCCCCGGCGGCGTGCAGGGCCGGTCGGCGGGAGAAGGTCGGGGAAGGAGTTGGGGCCCTCCCCGCCGGCGCGCTCCGGTTCGGTCGGCGGATGTGGGTGGCCAGCGGCGGCGGTTCTCCTGGCCGGAGCGAGAAAATGGAGCGGCGGCCGATTCGGGAATGGGAAGGAAGAGCAGGGTGTCATCGATAGAGATATGATGCAATTTATTTTCTTTCCTTTTCTATCGGGGCAGCTGAAACTTTCCTAAATCTGCGGTGTGCCAGAAACTACCATCGGGCACGCGGCCGCCCGCTAGACGAAAAGAAGACGAACATGACGCCCTAAGTGACAAAGACTTGATTTATCCTTAATTCAACTATGAGGAATTATCGAAGGGCAAGCTAAAGCCTCCTTGACTTGGTGAATGGGATGACCAAGATGACGGTGCCAAAGATTGGGGTCGATGACAACCTAGGCTTGAGGACGACCCAAGAGAGGAGCGTCATGGAGAGGATAGTGAGGGCCCGAGCTATTGGATCTGAGAATCTCGGTCCTGCTTGGGTAGTCCTTCATAGAGAAACAAATAGGATCGAATTCAAGAGAAAGATTATTAGCAGTGCTAAGTTGACGAACGGTAACAAGATTTCTTACAAGATTATTGTCAGTCACGAGGATGAACAAGGAGAAAGGACAACTTAACCCGTTGCGGTAAGTCGGTAACATGCATAGAAGTATCGTTACCGATAATGACCAACGTGAGGCGTCGTGGATATGTCCATGGCAGGTGCTACATGGGGTAGCACTTGAGAGGTGCGGAGCAAGCGAGATGTAGCCATCTACGGATCGAGATTGCACGAAGCCCAGGGTTTACCCAGGTTCAGCCCCTCCGGAGAGTAAACGGCGTACTTCATGTTGTTTGCATTGATTGGAGAGTACAATGGGGTCCTCCAGGTTGGCTATGGCGACTCGCAAGGTCGTATGAAGGTGGAATCGTCCTCCTAGGGTTCCATGCCGGGGTTTTATATGAGCACCCCCAGTTAGGGTTTACAATATTGATTGGAGAGTACAATGGGCCATGTAGCTACTCTCTTGGGCTATCTCCAGATTCAGTAGCTAGCTTCACTGTAGACCCAGTCGGCCCAGGCGAGCCGAGTGAGGCCTCCAATCATGTCGTCCCGACGAGTCCTTCTGGTGATGGCCCCAGTGGGCTATGTCCCCATGAATAGTCCCCGAGTGCATCCTAGAGTCGTCATAGGCTTCGGACGTTGAGCATTGGTTGAGAGTTCCGCGAAGGGAGCCAGCGCCGAATCAGTGACGAACTCCTGACATTAAAGGTTAAACTGTGAAAAACTCTAAGTCGCCATCGTTTCGAGTGGCTTAATCGTCAGAGAAGTTGTCTGGGCCGAGTCACCATTTGCCAGGACGAAGTCGTCTCAGGTGGAGTCGTCCAAACGGATTTGTCTCAGGCGGATCTTCCTAGGACGAAGCCGTCCCGACAAGCGCTTTGTCGTCTAGCTGCGGTCGACTGACATTTCCCTCTGCCAGACAGTCTGATGGGACAAGACGACGAGTTGCCTCGGGACCGTGCGAGTGAATTGAATAGCATCTCTATCGAAACATCGTGAATCTTGGACACACAATCTCCGGGCGGGTAGCCGTGGAGTAATATGTGCTACAATTTCCAGCATGTTTTGGGTTACCGATAACCGCCGTGACATGCGACTAGGGTAATCCATTAATTCCACAACACCCTATTTAAGGCAGTTGGGGGAGAGGCAATCACTCCTCACTCTCCCCTTTCTTCCTCAGTGCGATTCTAACACCATTTAATTTTTCCACCTCGAGCTGCATCCCACAAACCAAAAATTCCCATTCCAGCCATGTCGAGCAAAGGTTTGTGGTGCCGACCCAAGATGAAGCCCAAGGTGCTCGTGCCGTTCACCACCACCAAGAACATCCCTCAGTGGGGAGCGGCCCGATGGAGGATTCCGGGCAAGGAGGAGTTGCCCTGCCGGAGAAAGGTGAATTAGTCGTGTTGTTGAGCTTCCTTGAGCGCGGGCTCTCTTTCCCCACTTAACATTTCCTCTAGAGCCTTCTCTCCAACTATAACATCCAATTTTTGGATTTGGGGCCACATACATCAGATTAGCATGTTCATGGCTTTATGCAGTGTTATCTGGGCTGCCCTACATACTTCCCTCTATAGTTGGCGATTTTCCACGGGCGAGTCTCGCGCGAGAAGCCAAAGAGAGCACTAATCGTCGTCGGTGGAATCACCTTCCAAGTGAAAGACGACGAGTCGTTCATCGACTTCGAGCTGCCAAAGAAGGCGAATGTGGACTGGAGAAAATTCTGGTTCTATATGAGGGAAGAGACCCCCGCTAGCGAGGATGCAATGAAGCAATTCACCTCCAAGGGCAGCAAGTTGTGCAACCTGCACATCAACAATATCCCCAACGACCAGAATTTAATCGTCAAGGCGATGCGGGCTCGCCTAGTCGAGCTGAAGACCGCGGGGTTCACAGCGATAAACCTCTACAACTGCTGGATGGTCTGGCAACTACCCCCCCCCCCTTCGCATTCGCAAGATGTGCGAGTGGTATGCAACATCGATTTGAGAGGGACGACCTTGATGAAGTGGTCGGAGGCCATTTTCATCAAGGTGATCAAGAAGATCACCCCGACGACCTTCACCTCCTTCGACGAGGACCTTCAACCGTACTCGAAGTACAAGCCCACGCCGGAGGTAAGAACTCGCCCGACTTTGTTAAGTCATCCATAATCTTCAAGTTCTTTTATGTCACCAATCCACATTGAGATTTTTGAAGCTATTGAAGATACGAGAACTAAATTAAAACTTCCTTTTGCAATGGAAATTATGGTTCTGGCAGCATGGGGGATTTGGATTATTAGGAATAATAAAATCTTCAATAATCAAGACGCAAACTTCAATAGTTGAAAGGCTATTTACATACAAGAGCTAAGGTTGCTGGCTTACAGGATGAAGAAAAATCATGCTGAGACATTTAAGGAGTGGCTTCAATCGCAAGTTTAATTCTTAATTTAGCTTTCATTTGCTTGTTTTGTTTTCCCTAGAGAGTTGCTTACTCTCATTTGTAAACACTTTATTATACCTTATAATATAAAAATTGATGTGGGGTTTTAACCCACTGTTTACCCTTAAAAAAAGGTGGAGGTACTGGCCCTTCTTCTCGACAACACAGAGGAGTCGTCCGAAGTGGTGGAGGAGAAGGAAGGCATCAACGACGATAAGGAGACCGAGGCTTCGGAGAAGAAGAACGGCCATAGCAACAGCAAGGAGACCGAGAAGATAGAGGAGGAGGAGGAGGAGGAGGAGGAGGAGGAGGAGGAGGAGGAGGAAGACAACAAGGCGACTGACTCAGATGTTGATACGGAGCCCGCGGGTCGCACTCGTGGCCAGAAGAGGCCCGCTGCGACTTCCTCCCATTCGGTGAATGAGGAGGAGTCGGAGAAGAAAGAGGGGTCAACAATAATTTCCCCCAAATGGAGGATGCATGAAGATCCCTTCCTAAATTGTGGAGGAAAAGATGATGAGGCGGACTCGACAGACCACCATCCTGGAGTCGCACGTCTCTCTTCGGTGCCCGCTGAGCAAGGTGCTCAAAGTCCCCGATCCGGTCTGCTCCAGCTTGAAGACCTTGCCGATTGCCAAGTAAGTGATAATTATTTTATCATGTGACTCCCTTTTTTTTCCAATTGTCAACACACCTGACTCGCTAATCGTCGCAGGAGGAAGCCAAAGACCTTGAAGAAGGCAGCGGTGGGTCGGGAATCGATGGCAGCGAATGAGACAACGGAGAGGATGGTAAAGGCGAAGGAGGCTGCGTACAAGGACATGGCGGAGGGATAGGCCGCAAACAAGAGCATAGCAGAGGAGGAGGCGGCTAAGATGACAGCGGTGGAGGCGACAACGAAGAAAGCATCCAAGAGGGAAGGAGTCGCCCGGGAATGACGATCGGCGTTGGCTGCGGACCGTGTCGATGTCAAGGACTCGTAGGGGCCAAATGACATGGAGGCGAAGGCTAGCAAGTAGCAGTCCCCAATGACTGGGGCGACCCCGACAAACCTTGAAGTGGTGTTGGTCGACATAGACAGCGAGGACGCCGCCAGCAACATGTCCATGGTGCATCCACTCCCCTCCATGGCCTTCGATGAGCTACATCGCCTTCTGGGTGGCTCTCACAAGGTAAGCCAAGTTTTTTTTTAAGAATGTGCCTAGTAGTAGAAGTCCCCGAGGGTCAAGTCGTTTCAAAGAGGAGACTCGAGACTCTCCTAAGGCATGCTCTGACTCGCCTGCTGCAATGGACAGTGTGAGATAGCAGCGGCAAATACTGAGATTGAGCTGCTGAGCAAGGAGCTAGCCCAGACGATGAAGAAGAACGGCTGCTTGTTCTCCCTGACAAGAAAGTTCACGTGAATCACCCTTCTCTTTTTATTGTTGCCCTTTTTACGACTGCCACCTATTGTTGTGGAGTGCTTGCACAGAATCGGGAGGAAGAGCTTCCCACGCCTGCGACAACTATCTCCCGACCAAGTAGGTCCATGCCAAAATCACGGAGATGGAGGACCAGCATAATATAACCTACACTGCATTGGAGAGCGCCAAGGCGGAAGTCATTCAACTAAAGGAGGGCCTTGAGGCCAAGCAGAAGGAGTTGGAAGCATCATCATTGAACATCGTGGACATATCCAACGGACGAAGGATGCGCTCGAGAAGCTCATCGTCGACTAGTGCCGTCAAATTCTTGGTAATTTTTCACGATCGCACACTATTTTGTTTTATTATGGTCCTTGAGCATGTTGAGTTCCAGAGGGCAACGAGTCCCCGAGGGCGGTGAGTCCCCAGCAGCGAGGCCTCGAGCCTTTCTGACTATGGTTGTGTTCCTTCAGGCATGGACGAGTTCATCCTGAGGCTGGACGCCAACAACTGCATGCGGATTGTAATGACATTTATGATCAAGAAGGTTCTAGACGTTCTAGACGTGCTCGCCATGCTCCAGTACCTCAGCCCATATAACGGGTGCCACACAATGCCATTCTATCTCGGCGTATCTCTCTGAGGTTCCCATTGTTGCCGACTGGCTGCGTAGGTCAGCCTGCCGAGCCGGTGCCACAACTACACTAAGCATGGTGTTGGCACACTACTCAGACGACCTAGACATGGCGGAGGTCACCAATGGCTACACCTCGGAGATTGACAAGGAGGAAGTGTTGAAGCTGATGGAGTGTGTGCGCCCATATACCGATCACGTACTAGCGGTCGCCGACCTGGTGAGGCACCTGGCGAGTGAGATCAAAACATATTCGACATGAACTGCGAGTGGAGCCCCGCATTCGCCTCCTGGTGAGGCACCGGCCGCGGAAGATCTAGAAGATGCCGACGATGGGATCCCGGTGTTCCAGGATAAGAGCAATGACAAGTTTTTCATTGTTGCCCTCGCCAAGGATCTAGCGACCTTCCCGGTGCCGAAGTGGACGCCGAACTTCACCTTTGGCCAAGATAAATAAGGCATTGACAATCCTGAGGCTAGCGGCTCGAAGTTATCTCCCGGTGGTGGCGAGTCTCCCTTCTTCTTTTGATGTTATTTATGTAAACTTTTAATTGTAAGTCGCTACCGACGACTCGCATTCCTTCCAGCAAGACATGAATATTTTATCTATGTGAATCGCCTTGGGCGAGCCATCTGGGAAGCCAGTATGGTAAGGCGCAAGGCCTTAGACGACGAAGCATCAAGCTCCGAGAAGGGAGCAGCCGCCGCCGCCGATGTCATTGTCATCTCTGACAACGAGGACGACGTTTAGTGTGTAGTGAATGCACTGAGCATCTACTCACTACTACTAAATGTAAAGTAGGTAATTAATTAGGTAGTGAGTACTTAATATTATAATGTGTGTTAAGTTAGTCGTTTTTTGTAATAGGTAGTTAGGGCAACCATGTTTGGTTGGATCTAACAAACGTCATTATGCATCATCCAATAAATGCGTACGATGCACCACATCACACACGATTCTTAAGTAACCGTGTGCGATGCACCACATCACACACGATCGATCCTTAAGCAACCGAGTGTGATACACCACATCGCACACGATTGACTTCCAACGGACCGTGTGGAAAAATGAAGGCCCATTACGGCCCATCCTACCTAACCATACCCTCTCCATGGTATATATATTTGGACCAGAAGTGCGACCACCACTCTAATCGACAACCGCCTCACTTCTTCTAGATCGGCTACCCGAAATATCACTTGGTCGGCGAGGCGGAAGTAAGACCTTGTGGGAGGCCTTCGGCGGTTTGTTGCCGATGATCTCTCCGGCGGCCCTATAGCAGCTGGCTCATGAATCTCCGGGCGGTTGAACACCGGTCATCCCGGGTCATCATCGCCCTCCACCGTGGCCAATGCTAGCCATATGGTCTCTGTCGAGAAGGTATACATACGTACCAAACTTTTAGCTCCTATGTATGGTTCCTTTAGCTCCTATGTATGGTTCCGATTTGCTGTACGTGTTGCATCTTACTGCGTTTTACCGGATGTATGTCTAAGATATGGACAAATAGGATGCGCGTTTACCGGTTCTATATTTGCAGAAAATGATTGCCAAATCTTTTTACATGTGTTAGATATATTGTATTTGTGACCAGATCTGCAAGTATGGGACAAGTTGATCCACGCATATGTACTAGATAGCTTTATATTTGTGACCAGATCTGTGCATTTACAATGAAAATTATTACTGCATATATATGTGAGACCTTGTGTTTTAAGTTGTTTATGAGGTAGAATGTAATCTGTGCACATGTGGGACAATTTGATTATTTCTTCACAATTGACATTATACTATTTGTATAATAGGAATACTATTTTGGTGACACTGCATAAAAAAGTCTAGTTACTAATCTTTAGTTATGTTAGCATCTGCCAATAACATATGAGGTGTGCTTCGGTGCGCACCCTCTACAAACCCCCGACTTATCGCCGAAGGGGTACGGTGGTCCCAATTTTGTTTTTTTTGTGCTGCCCGCCGAAACCCATATCCAAGCCCAGTGCAAGACTCGTATGGGTATACAGGGCCTGGGCGTATCTATACGGACGACCCCACGTGGGTGGGTCCCACATGCTAAGCTAATCACCGTGATTAGCTCCCATTGCATGCATCGTTTTCATCGGCACTGGAGATCTGATCGAGCTGTTCCACGCCGTCGCTAGGTTAAACGCAAGCGGTTGTTGCCGGCCCGGCCGTCGGCGGTTGTTGCCGGCACGTCCGTCGCCGCCGGTGGTTGTTTCGCATCTCGACGCCGCCGACCGCGCGCGAAGCCCCCCCGCAGATCGACGACCTTGGAAAGGCGCGCCACCGGCTCGGCATCTTCCCCGCTAGGGTTTAAAATTAGAGGTACCATGACTTCATCTTGTAGCATAGTAAGAGGACGCAATTCTGCCGGTTTTCAATTCTAATTATGGTCCAATACTACAGAATATGGAGAACTCTATATCCGGTATGATTGAGGAACAAAACGAGTACGTCGGCTATAATTCCGATGACTCTGAAATGGAGGAAAATTTGCAGCACGAAGCCGGCTGGAGCGAAGACGAGTTTGATGTGAGCCACATTACTATATATTCTTGGTGCACTATTTTTCATTTCGATTACCAGCAGTCCAGCATCATCAAATAATATATGGTTCATCCTGTCATAATTTATGCAGATTGCGTACGATGAATTTGATAATGATGACAACCATGGTGAACACACACAGACGATCAAAATGATGAGAACCATGGTGAACACACAGACAGTCTAAATACTAGTGAGGTATGTGTAGTGACTCATAAAATGACATAAAATGATGCATGAAATGATGACAACTGTAAAATTTACGGTTACTAAATTTCGCGATGCATTAATAAATTTCAGGCACAATTTGACACGCAGCTTGAGTACGACTATTACGGTGAATCTGACTTGGACACGGGCCATACGATGATGTGGAAGGTGCATCGGTTCCGAGGATTCCGTTGACATGAGTCGAGTTGTTATCTCTTTTTTATCGGTCTCATATAGCTGGAACACATAAATTTATAGTTTTAATTAATGCCTACGTTTTCTACTTGCGAGCGACGCCAAGCGCTAGTCAGCTCGAGAAACCAGAGAAAGGTAGCAATGGCAATGAATATCCTGATAATAATCGGGATTTATACTGGATGATAAAAGAGATGACTTTTATTTCTGAAGCAGCAGCATACTCTTTCTACAACAGATATGCTAAAGATTATGGGTTCAGCGTCCGGCTGGACCAGGTTAGGCGGTTTGATGATGGAGTAATTCGGTTACGGTGTTTTGTGTGTTCCAGACAAGGCAGACGTCCCAAAAACCAACTGACCACGGAAGGCCGCGTATATAGGCACAGACCTGAGTCTCGCTGCGGCTGCAAGGCACGTTTGGTGGTCAAGTTTGATGGAAGAACTGGTTTCTGGGTTGTTGAAGATTTTCGTGACAAACATAACCATGACCCAGCTGAACCATGTCAGACTCCGTTTCTTCGGTCCCTTAGGACGATCAACGACGCGCAGAGATCTGAGATATTATCAATGGGATCCATGGGGGTCAGGAAGCACCTCATTATGAGAAAATTCATTATAGGCTCCGGTTCATTTGCCGGTGTTGGATTCACAAGAAAGGATTTGTACAACATGTGCTCTAGGGAGAGGAGGAGGCTGCTTTTCGACGGTGACGCTACCACAGCCATCCGCATTATGGCAAAGAGGAAAAAGAGGGACCTCGTATTTTTCTATGAATATGACGTTGATGAAAAAGGCCGTCCGAAGCACATGTTACGGTGTGATTCCCAGTCACGTAGGGATTACCAGGACTACGGAGATGTGCTGGTGTTTGATAGCACATACAAGATGAATAAATATAAGATGCCATTTGTTCCTTTTGTGGGCTTGAACAACCACCGTAGGACAACGGTTTTTGGGTGTGCCATCCTTTCAAGCGAGAATGAACAAACATATGTTTGGCTTCTAAAGACTTTCCTCAAAGCGATGTGTCAACAGATGCCAAAGGCAGTAATCACGGATGCAGATGCCGCGATGATCGGCGCAATCGGCGAAGTATTTTCTCGGTGTGTCGCATCGCATCTGCAGCTTCCACATTGAAAAAAATATGGAGATGCATCTACCTAACAAGTCACTGAACGAGTTCAGGACTCTTTTGTATTACACCACCTCAGAGCAAGTATTTGAGGAGCGATGGCATGCATTTTACAGAAAATGGCAATCCCCAAAAACCAGAACATGGATGAAGAGGATGTACAACAAGAGGAAACTTTGGGCTGCACCGTATTGATAACCCACAAGTATAGGGGATCGCACCAGTCTTCGAGGGAAGTAAAACCCAAATTTATTGATTCGACACAAGGGGAGGTAAAGAATACTTATAAGCCTTAACAACTGAGTTGTCAATTCAGTCTGCCCTGGAAAAGCACTAGTAACAGGGGTGATGTGAAAGCAGCAGTAATATGGGAGCAGTAGTAACAGTAACACAGCAGCAGTAGCAGTAATATGAGAGCAATGGCACCAGAAAATAGTTGATACTACTTCCAATGTCATGTAGAACGAGTATATGATGATGAGAGATGGACCGGGGTTCCCAGACTATCTACACTAGTGGTAACTCTCCAATAACAAGTGTTGGGTGAACAAATTACAGTTGGGCAATTGATAGGATTGAAATAGCATTAAGACAGAACATCAAGATTATTAATCATGTAGGCATGTTTTCCATATATAGTCATACGTGCTCGCAATGAGAAACTTGTATAACATCTTTTGTCCTACCAGCCGGTGGCAGCCGGGCCTCTAGGGAATCTACTGGAAATTAAGGTACTCCTTTTAATAGAGCACCGGAGCAAAGCATTAACACTCCGTGAAAACATGTGATCCTCATATCTAAGCCTTCCCCCCCAGTTGTCCCAATTTCTGTCACTTTGGGGCCTTTGGTTCCGGACATAGACATGTGCATACAACTTGTAGATACAATCTAAGCAATAAGTATAGAGCTTAAATCTAAGATCATGCCACTCGGGCCCTAGTGACAAGCATTAAACACAACAAGATTGCAACAACAATAACTTCACAAACTTTATAGATAGACTAATCATAATGTAACAATCCATCGGATCCCAACAAACACAACACCGATTACATCAGATGAATCTCAATCATGTAAGGCAGCTCATGAGATCATTGTATTGAAGTACATGGGGGAGAGAATACCAACTAGCTACAGCTAGAACCCGTAGTCCATGGGGGAAGTACTCACGGAGCATGATGGAGGCGGTGGCGTCGATGGAGATGGCTTCCGGGGGCACTTCCCCGTCCCGGCAGGGTGCCGGAACAGAAACTTCTGTCCCCCGAAAGGGAGTTTCACGATGGCGGCGGCGCCCCTGGAGTCTTTCTGGAGTTTCGTCAATCGGTCTCGATGTTTTAGGTCAGGACGGCTTAAATAGGCGAAGAGTTGGAGTCAGAGGGGCCACGGGGCCTCCTCACACTAGGCCTGCGCGGCCAGGGTGGAGCCCGCGCGGCCCTGTTGTGTGGGGCCCCCAGGGCTCCCCTCTGGTCCCCCTCTGACTTTCTGGAAGGTTCCGGGAAAAATAAGGTTCTGGGCGTTGATTTCGTCGAATTCCGAGAATATTGCCCGAACAGCCTTTCTCGGAACCAAAAACAACGAAAACAGACAATCGGCCCTTCGGCATCTCGTTAATAGGTTAGTTCCGGAAAATGCATAAAAACATTATAAAGTGCAAGCAAAACATGTAAGTATTGTCATAAAACAAGCATGGAACATCAGAAATTATAGGTACGTTGGAGACGTATCAGCATCCCCAAGCTTAGTTCCTACTCGCCCTCGAGTAGGTAAACGATAAAAAGAGTAATTTCTGTAGTGACATGCTACTTACATAATCTTGATCATCCTATTATAAAGCATATGAGATGAATGCAGTGACTCAAGGCAATGATCTATAGTTGCTAACAAATAGATAACATATAGCAAAACTTTTCATGAATAGTACTTTCAAGACAAGAATCAAAAGTCTTGCATAAGAGTTAACTCATAAAGCAATAAATTCAAAGTAAAGGCATTGAAGCAACACAGAGGAAGATTTAAGTTTCAGCAGTTGCTTTCAACTTTCAACATGTATATCTCATGGATAATGGTCAACACAAAGTAATATGATGAGTGCAAATAAGCAAATATGTAAGAATCAATGCACAGTTGACACAAGTGTTTGCTTCTAAGATGGAAGGAAGTAGGTAAACTGACTCAACATAAAGTTAAAAGAATGGCCATTCGTAGAGGGAAGCAGGGATTAAATCATGTGCTAGCGCTTTTTTAGTTTTGAAATCATATAGAGAGCATAAAAGTAAAATTTTGAGAGGTGCTTGTTGTTGTCAATGAATGATAGTGGGCACTCTAACTACCTCGTCAACCAGACTTTCAAGAGCGGATCCCATGAAGGACGTTATCTCTACCAGCAAGGTAGATCATCCCTCTTCTCTTTTGTTTACACACGTATTTTAGTTTTATTTATGGTTGACACTCCTCCCAACCTTTTGCTTTCACAAGCCATGGCTAACCGAATCCTCGGGTGCCTTCCAACATTCACATACCATGAAGGAGTGTCTATTTGCAAAATTAAGTTGCTTACTGATGAATCAGAGCAAAACATGTGAAGAGAATTATTAATGAAAGTTGATTAATTGGGGGCTGGGAACCCCATTGCCAGCTCTTTTTGCAAAATTATTGGATAAGCGGATGAAACCACTAGTCCATTGTGAAAGTCTGTCAAAAGTAAATGACAAGATCGACAGATAAAACACCACATACTTCCTCATGAGCTATAAAACATTGACACAAATAAGAGATAATAGCTTTTGAATTGTTTAAAGGTAGCACATGAAGTATTTGCTTGGAATGGCAGGAAATACCACATAGTAGGTAGTTATGGTGGACACAAATGGCATAGGTTTTGGCTCAAGGTTTTGGATGCACGAGAAGCATTTCCTCTCAGTACAAGGCTTTGGCTAGCAAGGTTGTTTGAAGCAAACACAAGTATGAACCGGTACAACAAAACTTACATAAGAACATATTGCAAGCATTATAAAACTCTACACTGTCTTCCTTGTTGCTCAAACACTTTTACCAGAAAATATCTAGACCTTAGAGAGACCAATCATGCAAACCAGTTTCAACAAGCTCTACGGTATTTCTCCACTAATAGGTTTAAACTACATGATGCAAGAGCTTAATCATGATCTACTTGAGAGCTCAAAACAATTGCCAAGTATCAAATTATCCAAGACAATATGAGGCATTTTCTGTTTCCAACCAAATAACAATAAGTGCAATAGCTTCCAACTTTTGTCATTGAACATTAAAAGTAAAACGAAGAACACAAGTGTTCATATGAAAAAGCGGAGCGTGTATCTCTCCCACACAAGGATTGCTAGGATCCGAATTTATTCAAACATAAACAAAAATAAAAACACACAGACGCTCCAAGTAAAGCACATAAGATGTGACCGAATAAAAATATAGTTTCAATAGAAGAAACCTGATAAGTTGATGAAGAAGGGGATGCCTTGGGCATCCCCAAGCTTAGACGCTTGAGTCTTCTTGAAATATGCAGGGATGAACCACGGGGGCATCCCCAAGCTTAGGCTTTTCACTCTTCTTGATCATATATCATCCTCCTCTCTTGACCCTTGAAAACTTCCTTCACACCAAACTTCTCATAAACTTCATTAAAGGGGTTAGTACTCAAAAAACTTTAATCCACTTTAGCCCTGTAGTGACACATTGCAAGAACTCAATAAAACATTAGCTACAGCTCTCCACGTCTAGAAAGCCTCACTTAAAGTCCACAAGAGACAATGCAAAAAACAGAGACAGAATCTGTCAAAACAGAACAACCAGTAAACACGAATTTTTAAGAGGTACTTCCGTTGCTCAAATCAGAAAACTCAAAACTAATGAAAGTTGCGTACATATCTGAGGATCACTCACGTAAATTGGCAGATTTTTCTGAGTTACCTACAGAGAATCATACCCAGATTCGTGACAGCAAGAAATCTGTTTCTGCGCAGAAATCCAAATCTAGCATCAAACTTCTATTAGAGACTTCACTTGGCACAACATTGCAATAAAATAAAGACTAGCTGAATGCTCGTGCGTTGCTACGAAATAACAATAAAATATTCAGATGTTCTTTGAAATATTGTTCAATTTTATGTCATGAGTGAGTCTTGTCACAAACATCTATATCTTCATCTTTGTTCTCCCTCTCTTCTTTCCACCACGTCTACAAGAAGATAATTGGCTCCCTCAAAAGTTAAATTTACTTGATAGTTTTTATCTATCAAATTTTCATTAATTTGAACATAATGTTATAATAGCAATACCGAAAAATCAATTGTTGCTAAAATTGGGTTATTTGCCAAGTGTTTTTTATATTTCAGAACTGGGCAAATAGCAGACTTTGTCTAGTGTCACGATGAAAACACTTGGCAAAGGCATGCCACGGCAAGCTGTTGGGACCCGTGGCCACATTGCCTATGAGTAACGATTGACAACGTTCAAGGTTTGTTCAGTATCCTCTAAGCGACACTCACAAAACTACTAAGTACTTTTGCCACCGGATATCTGTTGTGTACTCTTTGCCGAGTGCAAACACTCTTGGAAAGCTACTGCTAATATTTTTGCCTCCAGAGTGTATGTGATGTACTCTATGCGGAGGAAAAGCCCAGTTGAATCTGGGTGCACGTGAATCCAGATTGGAAATGCATTTTCGAAATGTGAAAAAAATTTGAAATAAAAATATCGGGGTACCTATGCATGTTTCATGTGTGCGTAGAAAATTTTCGTAGAGAAACCACTTTTTTATTTCAGAATCTAAAAAAGACAAAATACGTCACATATATACTGCTATATAGCCCTGTAAAATTTCACTTTTTTCCGAGGCAAAATAAAATGTTTTTTCAGAACGAAACTCATGTCCAGGGCACATGTTTGAGATCATTTTTGCAATCATTTTATGTTTCGATTTTTGAAACATGTTTTGACATCACAAACCCACTTTTGAAAAAGTGGGTTCACATACACCCAGGTTCACAAAAGCAAACTAATAATTATTGTTCTCGCCAAAATGTATGGCGTGTACTTTTTGCCGAGTGCAAACCCTCAACAAAGGCTTTGCCGACTTACGAACATTTGCCAAGTATTTTGCCCACTTGCTAAAGAAGCAATTTCCAGTAGTTAATTATGACAACCATTTTCGCTTTCTCTCGTTCTTACGGACTTCTAAATAATATTTATCTCCGGCTTGGTAAACCTAGACATATTTATTTTATATATTTTATCTAAATCTGCCATAATTATTTAAGCCTGGAGTAGCTATGTCGTCATCGCTTGCAATTGTTAGTTGTGTGCGAACCGGACAGCTCTTCCGTTTGCTATGTACTACGTATGAAAATCAGATAGCTTTGTCATCTTCGTCTCATTTCCTGTATTGCTCCCGAAGTGGACGTGGGTCCATCGAGACATGCAAAAATCTTTCGGTACAACCGTACAAGTAGTTTCCTTGTACATATAGTTATCTGGCCCACATAACTCGGCCGAAAGCTGCTCAAGCTGGGCCTCATATCGGTCTGAGAGCGCTGGATTGTACGAAACGGATGGAAGGCTTTTGGCGTGCTGGGCCTATGAAAATAATTTGTTGGTCCGTTTGTGACACCAGGCAGCCACCTGTTGCAATTTATAATTTGTTGGCCCGTTTGTGACACCAGGCAGCCACCTATTGCAATTTAATAGTAAAGATAAGGAGAGGTTGCTACAGTAGTAACAACTTCCAAGACACAACAAAACAGTATCAAAATAAAAACATGGGTTATCTCCCAAGAAGTTCTTTCTTTATAGCCATTAAGATGGGCTCAGTAGTTTCAATGATGCACTCGCAAGAAATAAGAGTTGAAGCAAAAGAGAGCATCAAGAAGCAAATTCAAAACACATTTAAGTCTAACCCACTTCCTATGCATAGGAGTACTGTACACAAATAAATTCATGAAGAACAAAGTGATAAACATAAGAAGGTAAAACGAGAGTAACTTCAAAATTTTAAGCATATAGAGAGGTGTTTTAGTACCATGCTGTTGCCTGCCAAAACCCACCGGCGAGTAGTGGTTAAGCAACACGAAGAGCCGGGAGACTCCCAAGACTGCTAAGTGGGCCCTGGTGCCTCGCGTCGTCCCGCAAAGTCCCAGCACACGTCCTGGCGGTTGCAAGGGCGTGCCACCCGGCCTATACCCGATCGGGAAGGTGTTGGATTGCTTCAACTAGTCTTCCGCATGGTAGACACGTAAACATTAAATACGAGCCCGATCGGCTCTCGGGTTGCCACGTGGATCGGCTCAAGGAGCCGATCGCCCCATGGTTCACATTGGATTTACGATGACATGGGGATCTCGCTTGATCAAAACAAAGCTAAACCAATCTACAACGAGTTTAGGGTTTTCACCGCATAATCGGAACATCCTACGCGTAGTTGGGCCTCAGCAGATACGAAAGATGATGGAAAATATTCCTAAAAGAGGCCTAAAAACCAACGTTAAGTCAATTCCCGGAACATCCCTTATAGGAACGGTGAAACAACACCTCACGCACTACCGGATCGTCCAACCCCAGCATAGGGCCTAATCATGCAGATATTAAACTAATCCTTGGAACAAGGAGCAACTATAACGGATCGGATCTACTAAGTAACGAACAAGCAAGGTGCTGCCCTTACACCTAGATAGGTGTAAGGGCAGCTAGATGTCGAGGAACGGTATTGCTAAGCAAATATGCATAAGAAAAGCATCAATGCAAGCCCCAAAACATCTATGATAAATAGTGTTACTCGCCATCAACAACGCTTCAGCACGAGTAACACAAGGTAACGAATAAACGTATACTGCCTAGATCGCAAGATGCGATCTAGGCAGACATGATGCTTACCCGGAAGAAACCCTCGAAATAAGGGGTGGCGATGCGCCTGGTTTGTGTTTGTTGTGAACGTGATTGTCCTCCTTTCTCAATAACCCTAGATACATATTTATAGTCCAAGGGACTTTCTAATTCGGAAATAAACTAACCCGTGTACGGGCTAGACTCTATCTTTTAATTTTAACCGACACAATCTAATAATATACTGTTACCACCCGATTTTGGCCAAATCAGGAGGTGGGCCGTAAGTGAAGATGGGCTTTGAAGATTACACGTGGAGCGTCTTTGAAGCGGCCTTGCGCTAAGAGTTTGGGCTAGATTGCCCGTGTATCTGTAACATAGTAGATCGCATCGTGTTTAGAATTAACAGATAGAGTTTAGCCCGTGCACTGTTAGGTGCACGCCTCAATTAGAAAGTCCCTGGGACTATAAATATGTATCTAGGGTTATCGAGAAAGGAGGATAATCATCGTTCAAACAAACACAAATCGAGCGCATCGCCACCCCTTCCTTCAAGGGTTTCTTCCGGTAAGCATCATGTCGCCTAGATCGCATCTCGCGATCTAGGCGATATACGTTTATTCGTCTACCTTGTTCTACTCGTGCTTGAAGCGTTGTTGATGGCGAGTAGCACTACTTATCTTTAGGTGTTTAGGGGCTTGCATTGATGCTTTCTCGCGCATATCTGCTTGGCAATGCCGTCCCTCGACACCTAGCTGCCCTTACACCTATCTGGGTGTAAGGGCAGCATCTTGCTTGTTCGTTACTTAGCAGATCCGATCCGTTATAGTTGCTCCTTGTTCTACAAGGATTAGTTTAATATCTGCATGATTAGGCCTTATGCTGGGGTCGGACGATCCGGTGAGTGCGTTAGGTGTTGTTTACCGTTCTGCAAGGGATGTTCAGGAATTAACGTATGTTGGTTTTTAGGCCTCTTGTAGGGGTAGTTTTCATCATCTTCCGTATCTGCTAGGCCCGACTATGCGTAGGACGTTCCGGTTATGCGGTGAAAACCCTAAACTGTCGTAGATTGGTTTAGCTTTGTTTTGATCAAGCAGGATCCCCATGCCATTGCAAATCCAACATGAACCATGGGGCGATCGGCTCTTTGAGCCGATCCACAGGGAAACCTGAGAGCCGATAGGGCTCGTATTTAATGTTTACGTGTCTACCATGCGGGAACAATCGAAGCAATCTAACACCTTCTCGATCGGGTCTAGGTCGGGTGGCACGCCCTAGCAACCGCCGGGACGTGGCTGGAAGACTTGCGGGACGACGCGAGGTGCCGGGGTCCACTAAGCGGCCTTGGGAGCCTCCCGGCTCTTCGTGTTGCTTAACCATTGCCCGCCGGTGGGTTTTGGCAGGTAACACATTACGGCACGCCCGGTGGGACATCTTACGCAACATCCACGTCAACACCGACACCGAGATGGCAGAGGAACAGATCAAATACGAGGATCTCCCTGCGGAGCACAAGAAGAAATACGATGAGCTGAAGGCCATCTGTGAAGCCGAACTCATCGGCTCCTTTGAGAAGACCCGGTCGCACGGCATCAGATTTAAAGGATTCACTCCCCAAGGCGTACTCGAGGGTTTGGATCTGTCTCTCCCTTCGGAGGAATGCACCAGAGCCCTGCGACAGGAAATCAACTACGTTGTGGCTCATTCACTGCATCGGCATTCTGAGAGCCTGATGAATACTTTGGAGCGCGTTGCGCTTCATGTGGTGCAAGAAATCATGAAGCATCAGTACTCCCCCTCAGGACCTGTTCTAGGAACGCACCAGGGAGAGATGCAACTCCATACCAGGCCACCATTGCCGTACGCGATGGCAGCTCCACAGCAACAAGGTTCACCGGCATACGTTGTCTACAAGGTTGGAGGTGATCCCGGCGACTACCAGTTCTTATATGAGCCGCCCAAGGAGATCCCACACGGATACGTGTGCACATACGTGCCGGGACCGCAACAAGCTCGGACGCAAGCGGTCCAAACTTCGGCGGGAGGAATTGCCGGAGCAGGAGCAATTGTTACGGCGGGAGGGACGGCTGGAACAGCGAGGAGTACGGGAGCAGACGCTGAGAAACAGGCGTGGCTAGCGAAATATGCCACTGCACCAAGCCATGAAGGCTCAGCTGCTACAGCCTCCACCGTGGATCAGATCAGTGCCGTTCTGAGAGATCAGTTCGGCATCCTGCCGAAGAAGAAAATAATCGGCTATTCCAAGCCTTATCCCAATGAGTTCGACCTAATCCCGCTGCCACCTAAGTATCGGCTCCCTGACTTCACAAAATTCAGTGGATCAGAAGGCTCTAGCTCTATCGAGCACGTAAGCCGATACTTGGCCCAGCTGGGTATGGTTTCAGCGTCAGATCCGCTACGTGTGAGGTTCTTTGCGCAATCTCTCACAGGTCCAGCTTTTGGATGGTACACCTCGCTGCAGCCAAATTCAGTTCGATCATGGAAGCGAGCTGGAAGAGCGAGTTCCACACACAATACCATTCGGAAGCTACGAAGCGGCATTGCCGAACCGGCCCGGAGTTCGGCAAAGGCGAGGAGAGACGGTGTCCGAATACATTCAACGTTTCAGAAGCGTCAAGAACCGATGTTATTCGGTTCACTTATCCGAAAAGAAGCAGTCGAGCTGGCCGTGGCAGGCCTCGCAGCGCCATTCAAAGATCTGACGTTCCAGGTGGAGTACAATTCGCTGGCGCACATGGTCCAGAGGCTGACCTCATATGAGCAGCGCCACCCAGAACTATACCAAGACAAGTACAAGCGCACAATAAGCCTGGTCGGTGCTGATGAGGAGGAAGACTCTACGGAAGACCAGGAAGTCGCGGTGGCTGAATGGGCTCGAACGGCAGTGCCCGTGTCCTGCAAATGGGTAAACCCACCAGGGCCTCCAAGAGGGTTTGACTTCGATGTGAGCAAAGCTGAGCAGATTTTCGATCTACTGCTGAAAGAGAAACAGCTGAAGCTACCCGAAGGCCACAAAATCCCTACGTCGCAAGAGATGAACGGTAGGCCATATTGCAAATGGCATCACACGTTTACTCACACCACCAACGACTGCAAAGTATTGCGCGCACAGATTCAGATGGCGATAGAATCGGGCCGATTAACTTTCGGACAGTTTGCCATGAAGGTTGACACGCGTCCGTTTCCTGTCGTCAACATGGTGGATCTCAGCCACTCCATATGCGAGCCAGAGTTCTCCTTTGGTGTCAACATGGCAGGGCTTGCAAGCCGCCATGGCAAAGATGAAGCAGGAAGCAGCCACTCCCGTGGCAAGGATAAAGAGGAGGCCGATCCACGCGACCGGCCCCAAGATGATGATAGACGGTACCTGACCGAGGAGGAGGTGAGAAGAATACGGTATCAACGCCCACTCTCCGTGCATCTCCTCAACAAATATGAGCAGCAGTATGACCGACGTCGGCGCTACGACGTAGATGATGAAAGATATCGTCGGTCTGATGCAGAGGACAGGAGGTACCGTCGGCATGATAGAAACAACGACGGGTACAAACGTCACGCTAGAGGGAGGTCAAGGGAGCAGGATGACATGGATAGGCACTGGGACTGTCCTTTCTTCAAACATTCTTCGGGACTCGGGGAATGAGCCGATTGCCAACAATCGAGAACTGCCCAGAATGCAAACAGCAAAGGAAGAAAGCGAACGAGGTTTCAGTGTTCGAGCGTCTAGGGCCTCTTGATGACCCACAAGTATAGGGGGTGTATCGTAGTATCTTCGATAAGTAAGAATGTCGATCCCAACGAGGAGCAGAAGGTGTTGACAAGCAGTTTCGATGAAGGTTTCACTGTAAATGCTCACGGACAAGTATTCAGGAGGTTTTGATGTAACGAGATGAAATAAATACGAGTAAGTAAAATGCGAGAGAAATAATTGCAGCGAGTGGCCCAATCCTTTTTAGCACAAAGGACAAGCCGGTTTGTTTACTTATAATGACCAAACGTTCTCGAGGACACACGGGATTTTAGTCTAGTGCTTTCGCTACATACGGCTAAATAATCTTCATTGTTATGATAAGTGTTGTGTGGGTGAACCTATGCTAATGTACCGCCCTTCCTAGGACTAAATACATACTTGTGATTATACCCCTTGCAAGCATCCGCAACTACAAGAAAGTAATTAAGAATAAATCTAACCACAGCCTTAAACTCCGAGATCCTGCAATCCCTCCTGCATCGATATACCAACGGGGGTTTAGGTTTACGTCACTCCGGCAACCCCGCAATTAGCAAACGAATACAAGATGCATTCCCCTAGGCCCATAAATGGTGAAGTGTCATGTAGTCGACGTTCACATGACACCACTAGAAGAATAACACCACAACTTAAATATCACACCATTGAATATTACTCAACCATAGTTCACTACTAACATTTAGACTTCACCCATGTCCTCAAGAACTAAACGAACTACTCACGAGACATCATATGGAACATGATCGGAGGTGATATGATGATGAATAACAATCTGAACATGAACTTGGTTCAATGGTTTCACTCAATAGCATCAACAACAAGTATGAATAGATACGGGAGAGTTTCCCCTATCAAACAATCAAGATCAAACCCAAATTGCTACGGCGGTGACGAGGTGCTGCGGAGGAGATGGCGATGATGATGGTGGAGATGATGATGATGGTGATGGTGATGATGTCCAGCTCGATGACGGTGACGATGGCGTCGATTTCCCCCTCCCGGAGGGGTTTCCCGGCGGATTCCTGCCCGCCGGAGAGCTCTTTTCTCTCTGGTGTTCTCCGCCCCGCAGAGGCGGGCTGTAACTCTTCGCGAGGTACCCCTTCGGCTTAGGTTTTCGGGACGAAGGTTTTCGCGAAGAAAAGGAGGCGAAAGGGGTCGTGGGCCCCCCAGACCATAGGCCGGCGCGGCCAGGGCATGGGCCGCGCCGCCCTAGGGTGTGGGCCCACCCTGGCTCCTCCTGGCCCCTCCTTCTGGCTTCCTTCGTCATCTTGAAAAATAGGATTTTTAGTATAATTTCCTTCCAGGTTGATCTTCCGAAATATTGCGTTACGACGGTGCTTTTTCCAGCGAGAATCCACGGCTCCGGTGTTCAATCCTCCAATAATGATGAAACATGCAAAATAGATGAAATAACATAAGTATTGTGCCCCAATATGAAATATATCAATGAATAACGGCAAATTATGATATAAAATAGTGATGCAAATTGGACGTATCAACTCCCCCCAAGCTTAGACTTCGCTTGTCCCCAAGCGAAACTGAACTCGATAGACATGACCACATGTTTATGGAGTGAAGAGTCGATAAACAAAATACGGACAAGAAGCATCATATTCATTCTCACAAGACATTATAGTAAACAACTTCTTCATATAACTCAATCTTGAAACAAGTATAAGGTAATCACAAGTAAAGGTGCATAAGGAATCATAATTGGTGATGGCAAACTTTGTTCTTGGTCAGAGAACATTTAACAAATTATATTCATCTATTGAGCAGTGCTCTCATATTAACAGCTGATGGTAATCTTGCATACTCAATCATAATGGTCTCTTCATAATCATTGATAACTTGCAAAGCTATATTCATTCGAGATAAAACTTGTACTAAACAAGGAAGAATAAAAGGCATGATGTAGCAAATCACAATATAATGGTTTGATCCCAACTACTCAAATGCTTGCTTGAGATGGAGAGAAATAGGTTTACCGACTCAACATAAAGTAAAAGACGAGGCCCTTCGCGAGAGGAAGCGGGGATTAAATCATGTGCTAGAGCCTTTTTGTGTTTTGAAATCATATAAAGATAATAAAAGTAACATTTTGAGAGGTGTTTGTTGTTGTCAACGACTGGTAGCGGGTACTCTAACCCCCTTGCCAAACAAACCTCCAAAGAGCGGCTCCCATGAAGGACGTTATCTCTACCCGCAAGGTAGATCATCCCTCTTCTCTTTTGTTTACACATGTATTTTAGTTTATTTAAGGGTTGACACTCCTCCCAACCTTTGCTTACACAAGCCATGGCTAACCGAATCCTCGGGTGCCTTCCAACAATCTCATACCATGGAGGAGTGTCTATTGCAAAATTAAGTTGCTTACGATGAATCGGGGCAAAATATGTGAAGAGAATTATTAATGAAAGTTAATTAATTGGGGCTGGGAACCCCGTTGCCAGCTCTTATTGCAAAATTATAGGATAAGTGGATGAAGCCACTAGTCCATTAGTGGAGGCTGCCTAACAAGACTGAAAGATAAAACACCACATACTTCCTCATGAGCTATAAAACATTGACACAAATAAGAAGTAATAAGTTTTGAATTGTTTAAAGGTAGCACATGAAGTATTTACTTGGAATGGCGAGAAAATACCATGTAATAGGTAGGTATGGTGGACACAAATGACATAGGTTTGGGTTAAGGTTTGGATGCACGAGAAGTATTCCCTCTCAGTGCAGGTCTTTGGCTAGCAAGGTTAATTAGCAAGCATAAGAGTCGAGGGAAACAAACAAATATACATATGATAGAAACAATCATGCATCTTCCTTGTAAGCACAAACAATTTTAACTTCAGAATAATGAGCTATGAGCTAACAAGAAAGACAATGAAACATCTACATGTATTTCTCTTTTCTATTTAAACCTCAAAGCGTTGTTGCTATTGACCAATGCTAAGTTTGCCAAAACCAAATAGATTTATTCAATGCTCCCAAAGTGATACCTATACTAACAACAAGACGAATCATATGGCGAGAAAGTGCAAACTAAAATAAGATGTGCAATATGTAAATGATAAGACTTCTCATTGATATTCCATATCGATAACTCGCACCAAGGGATACATAGACAACTAAAGGAGAGATACTTCCAAACGCAACCCATCTCATATGATAACTTCCCTACTCATGATATGACACTACTTGACATTAAAAGTAAAAGATAGTGATAATGTGATACCGCGGCACTCCCCCAAGCTTGGAACAAACCAAGGGGATGCCAATACCGATGATGGATTACTCCTTTGGTGATGGTGGTGATGAATTCCTGACCAGCTTCTCAATAAGCTCCTGAAGCTCGTCAATCCTGTATATGAGATTGCGAATCATCTCTGAATTGTGCTCGACGCGGTTAGAGAGTCTGTCTAATGGCGAGTCCCAGCTCTTGGAGTTATTTCCCCACTCTTCAGCCTCGGGCTCCTTTTCTCCTGCAGTGTTAGAGCGATCTATATCCCATCGGCTAGGCAATGCTGCCTTGGGAGTCCCTTCAATTTGATTATTGAAAATTAGATTGCGGAAGGGATGATGAGTGCACGATGGAGATGTTTTCGAAGCTAGATAATGACGTGGAACCGCTCCTCCGGTGCGAATTCTTGCGCTCTTGTTTGCATCGAAAGTGTTGTCCACCACCTTGATGCTTGCAATGGTAGCACGCGGGTGTGCGCGCGAATCCTCCTTCACCTCTTCTTCATCCTCTTCCTTGACGTCCTTGTCTTCCTCTTTCCACCCAAGATCTCGATCTTCTTCATCTGGAAACTCCTTGCCCTTGTTCTTGGAGACCATGGTGCTTCTAAAACTGAAAACAGATCCTGGCAGAAACAGACTCGAAGCAAAACACGTCGAAAACACGATATACGGACCTCCAGGGGTCCGGGGAATTATATAGCAAAAATTTTCTCGGCAAAAGGAAAGTACCAGATCGAACCAGAGTCGGAAAGGGGCGACGGGGCGGCCAGACCATAGGTCGGCGCGGGCCCGAGTCGGGCCGCGCCGGCCTATGGTGCCACGCCCTCGTGCGTCCTTTCCACTCCGTTTCGAACTCGTAATTTCTCATATTTTCCAGAAACAGCAAAAATATAGTTCGGAAAGTAAATTGCGTACTTTTCATTACCGATCTTGTTACCTATTCAAAGTCGAGTTACGGCGGACCGTCAATTTGCCCTTTGATGAAAGCTTCCGGTGTTTCCACTCGAATAATATCAACATCAACATTATAAGAATCACCCGAGATATAATGCTTGAGTCTTTGTCCATTCACCACTTGCGTAGCATTGCCTTGGAGAGAGCTAATCTTGATTGCTCTCGAGCGATACACCTCCTCGACAACATATGGTCCTTCCCATTTCGAAAGTAATTTCCACTGCAAAGAATGCGAGACGAGACCGATACAATAGGACTTTATCCCCAATATTAAACTCTCTTTTGATGATCCTCCTATCATGCCATTTTTTAACTTTTTCTTTAAAGAGTTTAGCATTTTCATAAGCTTCGCTTCTCCATTCATCTAGAGAACTTAATTGTAACAACCTCTTATCACCGGCAAGTTTAGGATCTTTATTTAATTCTCTAACGAGCCCTATAAGCTTTGTGTTCTAACTCTAAAGGTAAATGACAAGCTTTTCCAGTAAACCATTTTATAAGGTGACATTCCCATGGGGTTTTTATAAGCGAGTTCTATAAGCCCATAGTGCATCCTTCAATTTACTAGCCCAATTCTTTCTAGATTTATTAACGGTTTTACGCAAGATAGATTTAATCTCTCTATTTGATAACTCTACTTGACCACTAGTTTGAGGATGATAAGCGGAAGCAATTCTATGATTAATACCATACTTAGCAAGAGTTTTTCTAAAACCTCCATGAATAAAATGAGAACCTCCATCGGTCATAATATATCTAGGTACTCCAAATCTAGGAAAAATAATATCTAAAAGCATCTTTAAAGAGGTCTCACCATCAGCACTTTTTGTAGGTATGGCTTCCACCCATTTAGTAACATAATCAACGGCAACAAGTATATGAGTGTTACCTTTTGAAGAGGGAAAAGGTCCCATGAAGTCAAATCCCCAACAATCAAATGGTTCAATAACAAGAGTATAATTCATTGGCATTTCATTACGTCTGGAGATATTACCAACCCTTTGGCATTCATCGCAAGATAAAATAAACTTTCTCGCATCCTTGAAGAGAGTTGGCCAATAAAAACCTGATTGCAAAACCTTTTGCGCGGTTCTTTCTCCGGCGTGATGTCCTCCATAAGCACTACCATGACATTTACTCAATATCTCTTGTTGTTCATATTCGGGGACACATCTTCGCATAATACCATCCACTCCTTCTTTATATAAGTGTGGGTCATCCCGGAAATAATGCCTCAAATCATAAAAGAATTTCCTCCTTTCTTTGAGCTGAAAAGGTTGGAGGCAAGTACTTGGAAACAATAAAGTTAGCATAATCAGCATACCATGGACTGTCTCGCGAGCTCACCTTTATTACAGCCAATTGTTCATTTGGAAAACTATCATTAACGGGGACGGGATCATAAGCAATATTTTCCAATCTAGACAAATTATCGACAACGGGATTATCGGCACCTTTCCTATCTACAATATGTAAATCAAATTCTTGCAACAGAAGTACCCATCTAATAAGCCTCGGCTTAGCATCTTTCTTTGTCATAAGGTATCTAATTGCGGCATGATCGAGTATGAATAGTAACTTTTGAATCAACAATATAAGATCTGAATTTATCACAAGCAAAGACTACGACCAACAATTCCTTTTCGAGTTGTAGCATAATTTCTTTGAGCAGACATCAAGGGTTTTACTAGCATAATGAATAACATTCGAGTTTTTTATCTACTCGCTGTCCAAGAACAGCACCTACGACAAAATCACTAGCATCACACATAATTTCAAATGGTAAATTCCAGTCGGGGGTTCAACTATAGGAGCGAGTTGTTAAGGCTTTCTTAAGAGTTTCAAAAGCTTCCTTACAATCATCATCAAAAACAAATGGTACATCTTTTTGAAGGAGATTAGTAAGAGGCTTTGAAATCTTGGAGAAATCTTTAATAAATCTCCTATAAAACCCGAGCATGACCAAGAACACTACGAATACCTTTAACATCCCTCGG
Source organism: Lolium rigidum (assembly GCF_022539505.1). Taxonomy (NCBI): domain Eukaryota; kingdom Viridiplantae; phylum Streptophyta; class Magnoliopsida; order Poales; family Poaceae; genus Lolium; species Lolium rigidum. The sequence goes on from NC_061514.1 coordinate 135,655,458, forward strand.
ATAGGGCATCTTCTCAATTGCTTCAACTTTAGCTCTATCAACTTCAATACCTCTTTCAGAAATTTTATGTCCCAATACAATTCCTTCATTAACCATAAAATGGCATTTCTCCCAATTAAGAACAAGATTAGTTTCTTCACATCTACTGCAAAACTTTATCAAGATTTCGCAAACAACTATCAAATGAATTCCCATAGACAGAAAAATCATCCATGAATACCTCTACAATACTCTCACAAAAACCATGAAAAATAGCAGACATGCATCTTTGAAAAGTAGCAGGAGCATTACATAAACCAAAAGGCATACGCCTATAAGCATAAGTTCCATAGGGACAAGTAAAAGTGGTTTTCTCTTGATCTTTAGCTTTAACAGACAATTTGTGAAAACCCGGAATAACCATCAAGAAAACAAAAATGAGTATTTTTAGATAACCTTTCTAGCATTTGATCAATAAATGGTAAAGGGTAATGATCTTTCTTAGTAACTTTATTAACTTTTCGAAAATCAATGCACATTCTATACCCTACAACTACTCTTTGAGGAATGAGCTCATCATTATCATTAGGCACAACGATCATACCTCCTTTCTTGGGAACGCAATGCACGGGACTAACCCATCTACTATCGGCAATAGGATATATAATACCAGCTTCAAGAAGTCGTAATACCTCATTCCTTACCACTTCCTTCATCTTCGGAATTAGACGACGTTGAGGTTCAACAACGAGGCTTTGCATCATCTTCCATATTAATAGCATGTTGGCAAATAGATGGAGAAATCCCCTTTAAATCATCAAGAGTGTAGCCAATAGCTCCTCGGTGTTTCTTCAATATTCCCAATAACCTTTCTTCTTCAAACTACGAAAGCTTAGAACTAATAATAACGGGATATATTTTCTTATCATCAATATGAGCATATTTAAGATTATCGAGGTAAAGGCTTTAAATCAAAAACAGGATCTTCCTTTGGTGGCGGTGTTGTACCCAAATCTTCCACCGGTAAATCATGCTTGAGAATAGGTTGGCGAAGAAAAATCTCCTCAAGCTCCTCTCTTTCTTTCCTAAAAACTTCACTCTCGCTATCCTCCAGATGTTGCTGCAAAGGATTATTAGGAACAAGAACAATAGATGCACACTTGCTCCATTTTAAAATCATTACTAGGCAAATCAGCTTTATAAGGAGTTTTAGTAAATTTAGAGAAGTTAAACTCATAAGATTCACCAGCAAATTTAGTCAAAATTTTCTCTTTCTTGCAATCTATAATAGCTCCACAAGTATTTAGAAAAGGTCTACCAAAAATAATAGGACAATAATCACTAGCGGCGGACCCTAGTACCAAAAAGTCAGCGAGGATATTTAATCTTACCGCATAAGACTTCCACATCTCGAACAATACCAATTGGTGAAATAGTTTCTCTATTAGCCAGTCTGAATAACCACATCAATATCTTCAAGTTCACAAGAATCAATTTCGTGCATAATCTCCGTGTAAAGCTCATACGGAATAGCACTAACACTTGCACCAATATCACATAATCCATAATAGCAATGATCACCAATTTTAACGGACATCATAGGAACACTAGCTTGTTTGGGTTTATTAGGATGTGAAACAATATTAGAAGCATCTTCACGGAAAATAATATGACCATCCTCTACATTTTCGAGTCACAAGATCTTTAACTATTGCAACAACGAGGTTCAACTTTTATTTGTTCTTCGGGTTCTACGGGTTTCTTTTCACTTTTATGAACTGCACTATTTATAACAGAGTACTCTTTCATTTTAGCGGGAAAAGGAGTTTTTTCAATATAAGCTTCGGGAATAACGCGATCAGCGAGTTTCAATTACAACACACTTATTAATAGATGAATCAATTTTATCTTTATACGGTTCATGATACTTATCAAAATTCTTCTTTGGCAATTCATAATGAGAGGCAAAAGCTTTATAAAGATTTACGGCGACTTGAGAATCAAGACCATATGTAGCACTCATATTACGAAATTTATCGGTATCCATAAAAGCTTCAATGCATTTATAATCATAAATTATACCCGATTCTCTACCTTTGTCGTTCTCCCAACCTTCGGTATTTTCTTGGATCCGATCAAGAAGGTCCCTTTTAAACTCTTCTTTGTTGCGTGTAAATGATCCAGAACAAGAAGTATCCGGCAAGGTCTTGTCTTGAAAAGAAAGTCTTGCATAGAAATTATCAATAATAATATTACCGGGAAGCTCATGAATGGGGCATTTGAGCATCAAAGACTTCAATCTCCCCCACGCTTGGGCAATACTCTCTCCATCATGAGGCCAAAAATTATATATGCGATTCCGATCTTTGTGAATTTCACTTGGAGGATAGAACTTAGAATAAAACCGGGGCACAATATCATTCCATTCAAGAGAATCCCCATTATCCGAGTAATTTATACCAATGCGCCGCCTTACTGGACAGCGATAAGGAGAATAATTTCTTCCTCACTTCATCCACAGCAATACCGCACATTTGAATAACCCGCATAATTCATGCAAAAACGAGTAAATGATCACCGGGATGGACGAGTTCCATCCCCTTCATAGCGGTTATCCATAACATGTTCAATAATTTTCGTAGGTATTTTATATGGTATTACTTCCTCACCTGGCGCCTCATCCACTACCGTTGCAGTAGTAGTAGATTTCCCAAATAGAAAATGAAGAGAAGATCTCTCCATAATGACTTATAGTAGCGAGCAGAAATAAAATCAGCACAACGAGTAAAGGTTTTCCTTACCAATTCCACTTACCAATAGCGCTTCACTCCCCGGCAACGGCGCCGAGAAAATAGTCTTGATGACCCACAAGTATAGGGGGTGTATCGTAGTATCTTCGATAAGTAAGAATGTCGATCCCAACGAGGAGCGAGAAGGTGTTGACAAGCGAGTTTCGATGAAGGTTTCACTTGTAAATGCTCACGGACAAGTATTCGGGAGGTTTTGATGTAACGGATGAAATAAATACGAGTAAGTAAAATGCGAGAGAAATAATTGCAGCGAGTGGCCCAATCCTTTTTAGCACAAAGGACAAGCCGGTTTGTTTACTTATAATGACCAAACGTTCTCGAGGACACACGGGATTTTAGTCTAGTGCTTTCGCTACATACGGCTAAATAATCTTCATTGTTATGATAAGTGTTGTGTGGGTGAACCTATGCTAATGTACCGCCCTTCCTAGGACTAAATACATACTTGTGATTATACCCCTTGCAAGCATCCGCAACTACAAGAAAGTAATTAAGAATAAATCTAACCACGGCCTTAAACTGCGAGATCCTGCAATCCCTCCTGCATCGATATACCAACGGGGGTTTAGGTTTCGTCACTCCGGCAACCCCGCAATTAGCAAACGAATACAAGATGCATTCCCCTAGGCCCATAAATGGTGAAGTGTCATGTAGTCGACGTTCACATGACACCACTAGAAGAATAACACCACAACTTAAATATCACACCATTGAATATTACTCAACCATAGTTCACTACTAACATTTAGACTTCACCCATGTCCTCAAGAACTAAACGAACTACTCACGAGACATCATATGGAACATGATCAGAGGTGATATGATGATGAATAACAATCTGAACATGAACTTGGTTCAATGGTTTCACTCAATAGCATCAACAACAAGTATGAATAGATACCGGGAGAGTTTCCCCTATCAAACAATCAAGATCAAACCCAAATTGCTACGGCGGTGACGAGGTGCTGCGGAGGAGATGGCGATGATGATGATGGTGATGGTGATGATGTCCAGCTCGATGACGGTGACGATGGCGTCGATTTCCCCCTCCCGGAGGGAATTTCCCCGGCGGATTCCTGCCCGCCGGAGAGCTCTTTTCTCTCTGGTGTTCTCCGCCCCGCGGAGGCGGCTGTAACTCTTCGCGAGGTACCCCTTCTGGCTTAGGTTTTCGGGACGAAGGTTTTCGCGAAGAAAAGGAGGCGAAAGGGGTCGTGGGCCCCCGGACCATAGGCCGGCGCGGCCGGGGCATGGGCCGCGCCGCCCTAGGGTGTGGGCCCACCCGGCTCCTCCCGGCCCCTCCTTCGGCTTCCTTCGTCATCTTGAAAAATAGGATTTTTAGTATAATTTCCTTCCGAGTTGATCTTCCGAAATATTGCGTTACGACGGTGCTTTTTCCAGCGAGAATCTCGGCTCCGGTGTTCAATCCTCCAATAATGATGAAACATGCAAAATAGATGAAATAACATAAGTATTGTGCCCCAATATGAAATATATCAATGAATAACAGCAAATTATGATATAAAATAGTGATGCAAATTGGACGTATCACCTCTCCCACCTCGGAATAAACGAGCTGAGTCATCTCAAGAAGAAGACTTCGAGGAGTCAGACGGAGAAGAAGATAGGTATCACTGACCAAGGTGGTGCCCTGATGGACTCAGCCACTCTCAGAAGCGTAGAGTGCAGCGGCTACGAAACTTGGAGGAAGCCGAGGCACAGTACCTGTACACGTTGAGGAAGGCACGGCCCGATCTGGCCGGGAAAATACAGCAAACATTGGAGACAAAGGCGCGCCCGCCAAAGAAAGTGTGGCGCCCTAAACAGATGAAAGCCGATGCACAGGCATCGGCTGATGCCGATGCAGAGGCATCGGCTGACACGAACATGGTGTTCATACTCCCGTCGGAGTTTCGCGCCCCAAACGACGAGGAGGTATCAGTGGCTCAATTCGACTGCGGTCCACGACCGGTTATCTTCGAGAAGCCACGAGATAGAAGCTACAGGCATTTGAAAGCCCTATACCTGAGAGGTTATATCAATGGGCAACCTGTCAGCAAGATGTTGGTTGACACCGGGGCGGCAGTCAACATAATGCCGTATTCCATGCTACGACGTTTGGGACAGTCCAATGATGATCTGATCAAGACCAACGTCACATTGAGCGATTTCAACGGCCAAGCAACGAAGCAAAAGGTGTTCTGAATGTAGATCTTATCGTGGGCCGGAAAACCATACCTACCGCGTTCTTCATCGTCGACGAGCAAAAGCAATTATGCCGTCCTACTAGGAAGGGATTGGATTCACGCTAATCGTTGCATTCCATCTACAATGCACCAATGCATCATACGGTGGGATGGAGATGACGTGGAAGTCGTTCGAGCGGATGACTCAATCGAGATATCGTTAGCTGCCATGAGTGTTTGGGAAGCGGATGACCAAGAGCCGCTCTCCGGAATCGGTTTAGAAGGCACGTGAGCGCATCGAAGCTTCGAAAAATGGGGTAAGGCTGGTTTTATCCACCGGCCTGACGGAGTAGCAACGTCCAAGACAATGGACGTACGTGGCAAGGCCGATCCCTGCGATCGGCCCCAAAAAAAAATGGAAAGCAAAGGTCTCATCTCAAGCATGTCACGTAGCTACAGCGGAAATCCAAGAAGTTGCAAACCATCGTCAAGCATTGCAATGGAAAAGGAGGCCGATTCTAGCAATCGGCCAAAATTATCCTCGACATGTGTTCAACATTGATCCAACAGATGCCTGAAGAGCCGATACCATCAATTACTTGACAGAGTCGGCTCGGGGGGCACATAGACGGATAGAACACGAGGATACGAAGTTTGAAGTGGCTGTCAAATGCCCGGCAGTTCAAGATATATTCTTTGATAAAGTATGGGGGCCGATACATGAGTAAATCAGCCGTAAAAAATTGAAAATTTTTAAGCACAGCCGATGCGCGGACATCGACTTAAGGATAAAAGCCGGTGCATGGCCATCGACTCAAGGGGAACAAACTGTTGTAAGCAGAAGCCCAATGGAGCAGTCATCGAGTTACATGGAGAGGCTCTAATGAATGAACTCCTCAAGGGAGCTGTTGGTGACTCGAATCCTCTCTTCAAGGACCCCTAACTCCCATTGGCAAGTCTTCAAGTTCAGCAGTGCTAGCAGGAGCGTCAGTTTTGGCGTCCAGAGCTACCTTTGGCTCATTTAAAGCCGCTGATATTTGTCTGCTAGATTGAGGACCAGTACCCTGACTAACGACAAGAGCAGCATAAACATGCAAGTCAGGTTAAGGAGGAGCCCAACAAAGGGAGCATATCTCTTCTAGGACCATGAGGACGGCCGATGATGAAGCAATCAGCTGTGGCATTCCTGCCTGGAGGCCTGGCCAAGGTGGCGACTTGGTAGCTGTCACTTTCAGAGGTTGTTACTTCCAGAGTTTTGGAGGGCATCAGGAATTCGAAACATCCTCACCGGAAGTTGCATCAGCCTGCCAAAGATGATGAGCCGATCTGAGCAGCAAGGTGCAAGAATTGAGCTAGGAAGAATTGGAGAACTATTACGCTTGAGGCTTCTTAGTTCAAAGGAGCTGCTGATCCTTCCCAGCTCTTTAGGGCATCGGTTCTTTGGGCGTAAGCTTTTCTGCCACGTTTGGATGGGAGCTGAAGAGGCTCGGGGGGCAGCTCGCCCTCAAGGTTCTTTGTTCTGGGGAGCCGATTTTGTCGGAATCTGCTGGCTCTGCATCACGACTCGTCTGAAGAATGGTGTTGATGTTGCAAAATTATTAGTTTCAGCATGTAAGTCGATGCAGCGACAAGCCCAGAACTCTATTGAAGACACCTACCCAAAACCAGATTGCCAGCCTGCTGGATTGGCTGGTAAGATTCATAATCAGGTTTTATGATCCTTTTTGAGGTGTCTCATGATGCAAAGCCGATGCACAGCCATCGACTCTAGTACAAATGCGCAAAGTTGCCAAGTTGCCAGTTCGGCAGTGCTATCAGGAGAGTTTTGGCATACAAGACAGCCTTTTTGCTCATTGAACTGTGGGTGATCATCTACAGTATCGGTTGTCAACGGGAGAAAGGTGATCGGCTGGTTGGCCCTGCATGATAGCTCTCTCAGATAAGATCGAGCTCAGGTCCATTTGTCTGAATTACATGTCTTCATCACTGTCTCCGCCTTAACGGAGGCTCGTGGGGCAGATGGCCTGGTAGATGCTCTGTTTTTAGAAGCCGATTGGAGTGTCGTCGGCTGGTCCTGCGTCGCAATCTTCTTCAGAGATGATGATCCACCAGAGCTCAAAGTCATCAGAGAAGATGAAGAATAGATTATGAGGGACCAATGTGTTGCCATCGGCTCATTTGAACATTGGTTAAGTGGATAATCGGCGCAGTCAGTATAAGGGGGAATCGGCTAAATCGGCATGAAGGAAATCGGCAAAATCAACTTGGGGGAATTCTTCATTGATAAGCGAGATTTCTTACATAAAGAGCTGATTGCTCTCAAAAGGTAGTACTAAGGGGATACATTGCCCCGTCTACTGCTACTGGCCCTATGCTAAGATCCTATCTAGGGGACGTTGCTGCCCTCCTCGTCGTCGTCGTCGTCGTCGTCGCTGCTGCTGGCGCTGCTCCCGGCCGGCTCGTCGTCGCTGCTGTAGCGACCGCCGGCAGGACCCTCGTTGTCCTCGTCCTCCTCGTCAGCGTCGTTGTCGTCGCTGTCGACGTCGCTGAGGTTCCCGGGCCAGAGGCAATGGCGCTTGGCCGGCGGCTCGTCGGAGGAGCTGTCGTCCTCCTCCTCCTCCACCACCTCCTCGGAGGAGGTGACGCCGTCCCAAGGGAAGCGATCATCATCGCTCTCCTCCTCCGATTCCCCGTTGGCGAGGAAGCGGAGGTCGCTCTCCCCATCGGTCAGGGACTTGTCGTCCTCTGACCAGATGGAGAAGTTGTGGCTCGGCTCGTCCCCGGCCTCGATGGCGCGGCGGATGTTGGCCGCATGGGCCTCCTCCGGGTTCCACTCCGGCGTCAGCTCGCGGGAGGAGGAGGATTGGGCGGAAAGACCCGATGAGGAGGAAGAAGAAGAAGACATGGTATCGCAGGAGGGCTTTTTGGAGTGCTAATGCGAAGGGGATGAAGTGGCGAACCGTCCGGCACAGATAAATAAAGGGGATATAGTGGAGATTTAATGCCATGACGGTTCTCGAGGACATGAGGCCAAAATTGTCAAATCACGCAGAGGAGCTAAGGAGGCGAGGCGACATGATGAAGGACTCTGCGACGGTTCTGCTTTGCCACAACATGACCCTTCGAAGAAAAACAGATGGTTTTGAAATTATCATTACCAAAACCAGGGGGGCATGTGTTACCACCCGATTTTGGCCAAATCAGGAGGTGGGCCGTAAGTGAAGATGGGCTTTGAAGATTACACGTGGAGCGTCTTTGAAGCGGCCTTGCGCTAAGAGTTTGGGCTAGATTGCCCGTGTATCTGTAACATAGTAGATCGCATCGTGTTTAGAATTAACAGATAGAGTTTAGCCCGTGCACGGTTAGGTGCACGCCTCAATTAGAAAGTCCCTGGGACTATAAATATGTATCTAGGGTTATCGAGAAAGGAGGACAATCATCGTTCAAACAAACACAAATCAGGCGCATCGCCACCCCTTCCTTCAAGGGTTTCTTCCTGGTAAGCATCATGCTGCCTAGATCGCATCTCGCGATCTAGGCAGTATACGTTTATTCGTCTACCTTGTGCTACTCGTGCTGAAGCGTTGTTGATGGCGAGTAGCACTACTTATCTTTAGGTGTTTAGGGGCTTGCATTGATGCTTTCTCGCGCATATCTGCTTGGCAATGCCGTCCCTCGACACCTAGCTGCCCTTACACCTATCTGGGTGTAAGGGCAGCATCTTGCTTGTTCGTTACTTAGCAGATCCGATCCGTTATAGTTGCTCCTTGTTCTACAAGGATTAGTTTAATATCTGCATGATTAGGCCTTATGCTGGGGTCAGACGATCCGGTAGTGCGTTAGGTGTTGTTTACCGTTCCTGCAAGGGATGTTCCGGGAATTAACGTAATGTTGGTTTTTAGGCCTCTTGTAGGGGTAGTTTTCATCATCTTCCGTATCTGCTAGGCCCGACTACGCGTAGGACGTTCCGGTTATGCGGTGAAAACCCTAAACTCGTAGTAGATTGGTTTAGCTTTGTTTTGATCAAGCGGGATCCCCATGCCATTGCAAATCCAACATGAACCATGGGGCGATCGGCTCTTTGAGCCGATCCACGAGGAAACCCGAGAGCCGATAGGGCTCGTATTTAATGTTTACGTGTCTACCATGCAGGAACAATCGAAGCAATCTAACACCTTCCCGATCGGGTCTAGGTCAGGTGGCACGCCCTAGCAACCGCCGGGACGTGGCCGGAAGACTTGCGGGACGACGCGAGGTGCCAGGGTCCACTAAGCGGCCTTGGGAGCCTCCCGGCTCTTCGTGTTGCTTAACCATTGCCCGCCGGTGGGTTTTGGCAGGTAACATATACAGATACACGGGCAATCTAGCCCAAACTCTTCGCGCAAGGCCGCTTCAGATATTCTCCACGTGTATCTTCTTCAAGCCCATCTTAATCGCGGCCCATCTCTGATCCGGTCAAATTCTGGTGATAACACATGCCCCCCTGGTTTTGGAAATGACAATTCCAAAATCACTCTGTTTTTTCTTCGTCGGGTCATGTCGTGGCAGAGCAGAACCGTCGCAGTACCCATCATGATGATGCCTTGCCTCCTCAACTTCTCCGCGTGACCTGGCACCACTTCCTCGGAAACTGCTGTGGCATTGAATCTCCACTATATCCCCTCTTATTTAACCGCTCCAAACAGTTCGCCACTTCATCCCCTTGCTCTGTTTTGGCCATCGACACCCAAAAACCCCAATCTCAGAGCAATGTCTTCCTCCTCTTCCTCCCTTGAGCAATCGGCTCTCTCTTTGTAAGAAATCCTATTATTAATGAAGAAAATATTCCCCTATTAATTTTTCTTTCTTGTCAATTTTGCCGATTGTCAAACGAAGTCGCTGTACAAAGAGCCGATGGCAAGGCATCGGCCTGCACTACAAACGCGATTTGAGGCCAAACAGTTGCCTATTCACACGGTCAAACGAGTCCAGTCCATGTCCAAACTATCCTCCAACCTTAAACGTGCAGATTCAAATCCTCAGCAAATCCATCGGGAGATTCATCTCAGATATCATGATCTCTCGGTCTCGAAACTCGATTCGTTAACCTCGCTCAATTGAGCTTGTTCCTCTAGAGTCGATAGCAATGCATCGGCTTTTATTATTCTGAAGTCGATGTCCGTGCATCGGCTGTACTAGTATACTGTTGTCTTCGCATATTTTCTCAAGTCGATGTCTGTGCATCGGCTGTGATTTGTATGTACACATTCGATTTTTTACTGGCCGATTTTAAATCGGCCCCCATACCTCACTGCCCATCATCCCACATGCTTGGGAAATACTTCTTGAGATGCTGGCCATTGACAGCCACTGGGAACTTCACACCATCCAATTGCTCAAGCATGTATGCATTCCCCTTTAAAACTTGATCGACTTTGTACGGGCCGTGCCAATTTGGAGACCATTTACCATACACTTTGTCCTTAGTCCCCAACGGCAATACAGCCTTCCCATACCGGATCACCAACTCTGGAACTCCTTTGGCTTCACCTTCTTATTATATGCGCGAGCCACCTTAGCTTTATTCTCCTTGATTTTCTCAAGTGACCATAGTCTGAGTTCCGTTGCATCCTCAATGCTGTCGCTCATTAGGGCTGCATATTCTTCAGCAATTAAATCATTCCGAAATGTTATCCGTCTCGACCCAGCCTTGATTTCCCAGGGTAACACAGCTTCTTGTCCATAGACCAGCTGGTATGGCGAGGTTTTTATTGCTCCATGACACGACATGCGATAAGCCCACAAAGCTTCTGACAATACCTCATGCCATCGTCTAGGGTGCTCGTCGATTTTCCTCTTAATCAGCTTGATCGAGCTTTTGTTGGACGCTTCGGCCTGCCCATTTGCTTGAGCATAGTATGGAGACGATCGGATCAGCTTGATTCCCATATCCTCGCAGAATTTTCTAAACTCCTTGGAAACGAAGACCGAACCTCCATCGGTCGTGATAGTCTAGGGAATCCCGAATCTATGAATGACATGTTCCAACACGAAACTGATAACATCTTTCGATGCTACTGACTTCATAGGGACGGCCTCCACCCATTTAGTGAAATAATCTGTAATGGCCAGAACCCATTCATGGCCTTTGCTCGATGCAGGATGAATTTTGCCGATCATATCCATGCCCCAACCTCGGAATGGCCAAGGTTTGATGATAGGATTCATTGCTGATGCGGGTACCATCTGAATGCTCCCAAACTTCCGACATGCTTGACACCCTTTATAATACTTGAAACAATCTTCAAGCATGGTGGGCCAATAAAATCCCGATCGCCCGATCGGCCACTTCATCTTATGAGCCGATTGGTGAGTTCCACGATGCACCTTCATGCACCTCATGCAAGAGCCGATTGGACTCGGCTGGTCCCAAACATTTGAGAAGTAATCCTTCCAATGTCCTGTATAACATGTCATCGCCAATCAGTACATACTTCATGGCCCTATATCTTATCCGTTTAGGTGCCCCCCCGAGCCGAATCTTTCAAGTAATTGAAGATATCGGCTCTCCAATCATCTGGTTCCATGAACTGCACCTGGAAATCGGCTCCATCGGCTACGACCTTGTATCCTGACGCCGTTTGTGCGAGACCGTTTGCCTCGGTATTTTGCGACCTTGGGATCCAATGGAAGTTTATATATCTGAACCGCGTCATCAGCTCACGGCATTGTATCCATAATGGAAAGAGCGACTCGCTCTCACACTTGTACTCTTCCGTGAGTTGAGAAATCACCAATTTGGAGTCTCCAAAAATCTCAACCGCTTCCGCCCAGCGTCCAATAGCAACTCCATTCCCTTGCACATCGCTTCATACTCAGCAACATTGTTGGTTCAAGGGGTAGCTATCTCGATGGAGAAGGAAAATGTTGCCCCCCGAGGCGACACGAGTAGCACGCCGATGCCGCAACCATCCTCACAGACCGATCCATCGAAGAACATGGCCCATGCACGCACAGATAGTGCGGCTACGTCCGTGTTTATTCGTTCAGCGATAAGATCAGCCAATGCTTGTCCCTTGACTGCTTTCGCAGGTTGATACCGGATATCAAATTCCGATAACGCAAACATCTATTTGCCGAGTCGGCCTTTCAGTACAGGAGCCGACAGCATGTGCTTGATGACATCCGATTTGCATATGACTATGATTTCTCGCCGACGAGCAAGATGTCGCCGGATCTTGGTGCGAGTGAAAAATAGACAGAGGCACAACTTCTCAATTTCAGGTACCTTGTTTCGCATCCAACATCCTTCTGCTGAGGTAGAAAACCACTTTTTCCAGACCATCATAAACCTGCACCACCACCGATGCGATGGAGGTGTCA
>NC_061514.1:135667891-135688627 GCF_022539505.1 Lolium rigidum
AAATAAACTAACCCGTGTACGGGCTAGACTCTATCTTTTAATTTTAACCGACACAATCTAATAATATACAGATACACGGGCAATCTAGCCCAAACTCTTCGCGCAAGGCCGCTTCAGATATTCTCCACGTGTATCTTCTTCAAGCCCATCTTAATCGCGGCCCATCTCTGATCCGGTCAAATTCTGGTGATAACACATGCAAATTTCTACAACCATATTTTCCTCTCTCATAATAATTTTCAGTAGCTTCATGGATAAACTCAACAATATAACTATCACATAAAGCATGTTTCTCATGATCCATAAACATATAATTTTTATCAAGCTCAAAAATAGCGGGATTAAAACTTTCAAACCCACTTTTATCAATAATATAACAAGATGATCGATCAATCTTAAGAGATATGGGACTCATAGATAAAGTCAAAAACTCTCCAATCCCATTTTCATTAGTAGTACAATTAAATTTATCAAGTAACATAGGACCATCATCTAGAGATTTATCATAAACATTTGCTAAGCAAAACTCTTTAGTACCATGCATTTCGACATCAGGCATAAACAAAGCATTATCATAAGATTTATCAAAGTAGCATGGATTATCATAAATAACAGTAGCATAATTATTCTCACAAGTTTTACTCATAGGGAATATTTCAAGAGAATCCACAGGAACATAACATTCATCCTCCTTTGGTAAGCATGGAGGACAATCAAATAATGTAAGAGATAAAGAGTTACTCTCATTAGAAGGCTGGCATGGGTAGCTAATCCATTCTTCCTCCTTTTGTTCATCACTCTCCTCTTCTTTTTCATCCAATGAGCTTTCAAGTTCATCAATCTCCTCCTCTTTTTCATCCAATGAGCTTTCAGGTTCATCAATTTCTTCTTCCACTGGTTCCTGCAAATTTTGAGTGCATTCTTGTGCATTAATGAGTCTCTCTTTATAATCAATTATATAAGGATTATTGCGGTAACTTTCTATGCAAAAATTAAGGATAGAAGAGACATAATCTTTAAGGTCCTTACAAACAACACAAGTTTCATAATTTTTAGCAATGAAGGATTCTATCTCAGAAGCTCCCATAAACAAAACAAATTGTTCTACTTCTTCGAACCCAAAATGAATATAGCTATTCCAATTATAGTTTTTAACTAAAACTTCTAGACTAAATCCACATTGAAATTTAAGATGTTTAGTATCCTGTTTAGAGCAACAGTTTATATCATGGCGTTTAAGCAAGATTTTAGCAATTGTATTCAGTTTTTCTATCACAGCACTCATAACTTTTCCTGTTCTTGATTCTCTATAATTATTATATAATTCTATAAGCTCCAAATAGGTTGTGGGTTCTTCCATAACAACAGTTTTTAATTTTTCGGTTTTTCAAATTTTTATGGATTTTCGGGTATATAGGGAAAATAAAACAAAACAAAAAGAAACTAGACAAAAGTAAACTAGGCAAAATAATACTAGACAGAAATAAACTAAGCACAAATAAACTAGACAAAAGTAAACTAAGCAAAACAAAACAAAATAAAAACAGAGAGAGAGAGAGGTAGAGTGTACTCCCCAGGTGAACTTATGAGTAGAGCTATGCCTCCCCGGCAACGGCGCCAGAAAATAGTCTTGATAACCCACAAGTATAGGGGATCGCAACATTCTTCGAGGGAAGTAAAACCCAAATTTATTGATTCGACACAAGGGGAGGTAAAGAATACTTATAAGCCTTAACAACTGAGTTGTCAATTCAGCTGCACCTGGAAAAGCACTAGTAACAGGGGTGATGTGAAAGCAGCGAGTAATATGGGAGCGAGTAGTAACGATAACACGACAGCGATAGCGAGTAATATGAGAGCAATGGCACCGGAAAATAGTTGATACTACTTCCAATGTCATGTAGAACGAGTATATGATGATGAGAGATGGACCGGGGTTCCCAGCTATCTACACTAGTGGTAACTCTCCAATAACAAGTGTTGGGTGAACAAATTACAGTTGGGCAATTGATAGGATTGAAATAGCATTAAGACAGAACATCAAGATTATTAATCATGTAGGCATGTTTTCCATATATAGTCATACGTGCTCGCAATGAGAAACTTGTACAACATCTTTTGTCCTACCAGCTCGGTGGCAGCCGGGCCTCTAGGGAATCTACTGGAAATTAAGGTACTCCTTTTAATAGAGCACCGGAGCAAAGCATTAACACTCCGTGAAAACATGTGATCCTCATATCTAAGCCTTCCCCTCCGGTTGTCCCAATTTCTGTCACTTTGGGGCCTTTGGTTCCGGACATAGACATGTGCATACAACTTGTAGATACAATCTAAGCAATAAGTATAGAGCTTAAATCTAAGATCATGCCACTCGGGCCCTAGTGACAAGCATTAAACACAACAAGATTGCAGCAACAATAACTTCACAAACTTTATAGATAGACTAATCATAATGTAACAATCCATCGGATCCCAACAAACACAACACCGATTACATCAGATGAATCTCAATCATGTAAGGTAGCTCATGAGATCATTGTATTGAAGTACATGGGGGAGAGAATACCAACTAGCTACAGCTAGAACCCGTAGTCCATGGGGGAACTACTCACGGAGCATGATGGAGGCGGTGGCGTCGATGGAGATGGCTTCCGGGGCACTTCCCCGTCCGGCAGGGTGCCGGAACGAGACTTCGTCCCCCGAAACGGAGTTTCACGATGGCGGCGGCGCCCCTGGAGTCTTTCTGGAGTTTCGTCAATCGGTCTCGATGTTTTAGGTCAGGACGGCTTAAATAGGCGAAGAGTCAGAGTCAGAGGGGCCACGGGGCCTCCTCACACTAGGCCGGCACGGCCAGGGTGGAGCCCGCGCGGCCCTGTTGTGTGGGGCCCCCAGGGCTCCCCTCTGGTCCCCCTCTGACTTTCTGGAAGGTTCCGGGAAAAATAAGGTTCTGGGCGTTGATTTCGTCGAATTCCGAGAATATTGCCCGAATAGCCTTTCTCGGAACCAAAAACAACGAAAACAACGAACTGGCCCTTCGGCATCTCGTTAATAGGTTAGTTCCGGAAAATGCATAAAAACATTATAAAGTGCAAGCAAAACATGTAAGTATTGTCATAAAACAAGCATGGAACATCAGAAATTATAGGTACGTTGGAGACGTATCACGTATCTCTCTGAAGGATTCTGGCTGGGTATGAGAAGTAACCAGCGGAGTGAAAGTTTAAACTCTTGTCTGCACCTGCACCTAGATGGGGAAATGACAATTGTTGATATGATTATGCACTACGACAACGCAATTGTCCGTCTCCGTGAGAACGAAGCCCACGATGACTGCACGGCTTCACAGACTACACCAGTGCGAATTACTAATTTCAGAGAACTAGAGGTTGCTGCTGCAAAAATCTTCACTCCTGCTGTGTTCTATATTATTCAAGGTGAGCTTTCAAAGATTGGCGGCATAAAGATCTTAGAAAAAATGCAGGCAGGAGACTCAAACATCTTCATTGTGGCATGGAGGAATCATGTAAGGACCAGGTTCTATGTCGAATATAGACCCAACGAGGCAGAAATTATAAGGTGCAGCTGTCAAAGGATGATTCGAAAGGGGATCCCTTGCAAGCACATACTGCATGTGCTGCATTTCTTGAAATTTACTGAAATTCCACAATGTTGTGCTCTACGACGATTCACAAAAAATGCGAGGTTAGGGTTGCCAGCTAGACGCACCTGCGACATGTTTGGGTGGGGTTGGTCTGGGGCAGAGGAGCGGATGAAATACAGCAGGATGAATATTAAGGTATCACAAGCTATGCATATTGCATTAAACAATTCAGAGGAATATGATCTGCTGAACAGTACCATTGATGGCATAATTTCTAGAAGAGAGGGGTATGCTAAAGGTAAAGCATATGGTCCCCTCGAGTCGGTGCATGAAAATGATGATGCTAGTGGACCATGCGATATTGTTGTTGGTGATCCTTTGAAAGTGTCCACTAAGGGTGCACCTAGGCAAGAAGCGCAGAAATCTCCGATGACTAAAAATGGAAGACCACTAGGACACAAGGAACGCAGGGTGCAGGTGTGCGGGGCATGCCAAGAAGAAGGGCATAACAGAAGAAACCCAATATGCATATTTCATCCGAAGTAAGTTTTTCTGCCATTTTGTTTCATATATTTTAAAAGATTCCTATGAGTTGTTGTGTAATTTTATGTCTGTGAACATGTGCAGGAATGTGCTGCAGCAGGAAGGGTATTTCTTTCATAGTTATCTAAAGGGCAGTAAATTTCCTTAATTATGAATGGGACGACTATAGCTTTGTATTTGATGGAGTTGTTAATGTTTATAACGTACTGATGTTTTTATTTTGTACTGATGTTCTTAATTCTCTGGTGTTCTTTTGTAAAAATGGCAAAAGACATTATATATTGTGAAGTAGGCATTTCCTTATAATCATCATAGCAAGCATGTACAAAGATAAAAATAATTGCATACTTTCGATAATGGGAAATAAAATCAATGTTACAAAATTTTGTAGATAATCATAACCGAATAAATATTGATTACAATCGAAGAAAATTATAAATTCAATATTCCATGTGTCCGGAAACCTTCTGCGGGAGCAAACCGAACAGTCACACTATCAAATTTATATTTTCCTGGTCTTTGCTAGCAATCTCACTTTGTTTTTCACCCTGTCAAGAATGTTGTGTGGTGAAAAAACAATGTTTGCAACTGTACTTTCTCTCGATTCATCGACTCTGGCCTGCCAAAACATTATAAGGTGTTATACACATGGCTTGTTAACATTGTTAAAATTAACCGAGTGCATGGAACATAGTATAGGCAACCTGAGAAACCGGGCAAGTCATCTGATCTCCGTCCCAGTGCTCCATACATTGCAATACCCATAATCCGCATGGATTGCTGGTATATAATGTGACAAAATTTAAAAGTGTCCGCATATACAAAACCGACTTTCTTTATGTGTAATGCAATATAGGTACTTACGTATCGGTTTGCTTGGGGATATCATAGCTTTTAATAGGCCATTCGTCGACATCAGGATATTCTGTGTCACAAGTATTGTTTGCTTTTTGTATGTCCTGCGAAATTTGCCCAATCTACAAACGACAAATATATTACTGCACAGACATGAGAAAGTACACAAAGACATGTATGTAGAGAGTGTAATACCAAGTCTTCCACAACTGATTTTGACACCCCTAAACCAAACAGAGGATCAAGGACCTGGAATTCCTTCTGCTTTGTATGCATGACAACAGTTACGTAATGAGTTTTCCGTATGTTCAGTGCGAAAAATTTCTACAAGAGAAGGAAAAAACTTTGTCAATTATCATATTGTTTTATTCTAATTTCGCATGAAACATTGAAAGAAACTGACGTTACCTTCTCACGCTTGAAATATTCATCCATAACCCTACCTAAGGCTCCTGGTCTTGTAACTACCTCATCTATATTTCTAATATTGTATTTTTTTCTGTATTGTTTTTCTACCCTTTCAAGGAGATAGTTTGTCCTCCACGCAGGACATAACATTCGATCAGACCCAACACGGAGAGACAAATACCCAATAGCAGCATCAATAATCTGAAAACAACAACAATATTTTCAAATTCAAATAGTTTAATTACGAGTATAACGCAAACTTTTGGTTTTGAAGACTTACATCATCAGATAGCCATTCATGCGCAAGAACGACGTTAAGCTTTTCTGAAGACAAGCTGGCTCCATATTCATTCTTGTACACTCCTTTAGATGCTTGTTTTGGTAGCTTGGATATTGTTTTAACATATAAAGCGGCAGCTTCTATTTCCTGTTGTGTTGGTACTGCCGAAGATACCCCAACTGCATGTTCTGCAAACAACCCTAATGCACAAAATAGTAATAACATATATGTTACAGGTTGCAGCATCATTTATTTACCAACAAAGAAATAACGAATAAATGGTGTTACCTTTCTTCACACGGCTTTCACGTTTTGCTCTAGGTTTCGCGACCACATATGGTGATCCGTATTTTTGATTCGTCGTCCGTTTCCTTTTCCCTCCAACTTGTACCGCCGCTGCGTTTCTCCTTCTACCATTACTATTTGCACACTTTGCTGTATTGCCCTTCTTCCTACTAGCCTCTCGTCCCATTGTTTCAACACTATGAGTACTCATAACTTCATGTTCACCGTCATGTAGGTCATCCTTCTGTCCAGCATTCACCTTGGTGGTAGATCTTGCGAAAATGTCATCCGGTATATCCGAGGATGATGCCGGTTTTGTGGTATCATTTAAGATAAAAGGATTATCTTGTGTACCCTCCGTGTTACCAAGGTTTCCTGGTGTGATGTACACATTATCTCCTGCCTCCGGCACCCCATTATTCTTAGGAGGTGTGACAAACTTACCAGAAGTCTTATTTAAATTGCTAATTAAAGCATTTAACTCGTCAGAACTGTTCTTGTACATGAATTCTTTCTTAGACGAATCATCGATGTGAATAGAAGTGTCTTCTTCCTCATCTCCTCCTTTCCCTGACTCTGATCCTTCAACCGGTTTGTACATGACACCATTCTTATTTAGCATTTTTAGGACTTCCCGCAAAACAAGTAGTACCATAATTATTCATTACCGATAATGTAATACTTTCGTGTTCGTAAAATGTATGGCTCCTCACCTCCGCACATCTCTTTGGTACAAGTGCTAATTGTTTGTCAATGTGATCCGTCAGTTCCTTCTTCAAACTTTCCAATAGTATGTCCTTGTTACTAAGCCTCTGTCTCGAACGTGTCGAACGTGACTGTTCACCATTCTGCGATGTGTTTTGCTTTGTTTGCACTCTGCCATTGGCTTGAGTTGTAAGATCATTAATAATCTGCATGTCAAATTAGAAAACAAATGGCATAAATTAATATAACAACACAACGTCGACTATGATATAATGTAGCTAGAAGTAGTGATAAAAACAAAACCTTCACTTTGCCTCTCCCACGACCATTTGCATAGTCGTACTGCGACCTCCTTTCCGCTTCTGCTTCAGTCCAGTTTTTCATTATTGGCCGAATAGACTTGTGTGGAATATACGTAGGATCATCGACGACTACCACCTTTTCCCAGTATAGTAGCTACAAACAACACATTTGAAATGAAATAAGTTTCAAATTGTCACATACATAAAAAAAAAGTGCTAATCATGTTTGCATACCTGAGTGAGACAAAGATTTCCAACCGGCCATCCCCTACCTTTTGCTGCTGATCTTGTGTAAGCAGACAAATTATCAAGGGGGTAACGCAATGTGAAGTGATTCCAGTTAATGTTAAACAGTCTAGGAACATCCTCCACTAAACAGTAGTGATCTCTATCGACTGTTTTGGGCAAGATGGCGCAAGAACCGTGCCAATTAGCACAAGCACTGCTTTCCGCACAAAGTCATCATCGGAAGCTTTCTCTCTCTGTATGTCAGCAATCAAGTCGGAAATAACTAGATCTCCACTAGACTTGCTGAGATAACTAGGCGGTATTTTCCTTCTACTTGTTAGACATTCTTAATCAATTATATCAAAAGCGGAATAACCGTCATTACGTAGACCATAAATGCATTCTATGTCTACAGAGGTTGCAGCTATCGCTCCTGCCTTGTCTTGTACGACGAATGTCTCAGTTTTAGGATCATATAGCTCTATCATAAATCTAATCAAATTTGTGCGCGTGGCGAAGGCTAGCAGTTGCAACATCGTCCGCAAACTAGTAGAGCTAAACCTCGCACGTTGAGGTCCTGAGAAAGTGGCTACGAGATCCGTCCACAATGTGTAGTCACAATAGACCAGGCCATCTAATTCATCCATTCTACAAATAACATATACAAACAACAATTATTGCCGACATAGAAAATCTCCTAACCATCTACAGCGTAAATATCAACCTAAAACTTACACGTCCGGCAAAGAATGAAGGTTTAGATCAAGCGCACTCTAGATCAAGTGGGCGAAAGGATCGATGATAAACGAGATTGCAAACGCGCGCACCTGGAAGGCTGGAACACGGATGTTGCCGTCGTTAGATTGAGCTGTAGACTCCGCCGACGAAAGGACTCCTATCTTCTCCAGACGGCGATGGAAGGCGACGTTGACTTGAAGAAGAAATCGTGGGTAGTTAGACGTGGTGCGTCGGACGTGCCGCTAACTAGGGCATCTGCTATTAATACTATAATTAGGCAAGCTCTCGATGGATATCTGGGCTAGCCCGTTAGTACCCAGCCCATACACGGAGGCCACTCTATGCACGTGATAAGACACTGCTTTGCATTCGGCAGACGCATCGATAACTTACTTCTCCCTCTCTCTTTTGGAGCAGCAATACATGTTCAAAGGTGCTGATCACCTACAAGCATACCATGGTTCCGCATGGCACCACACAACAATGGCTTGTAGCTAGTACGACGGTGCAAAATATTTTTTAATTACGATTTCAATTGTTTGTAACGAAGAATTTTTTAAAAAATATGGTCTTTTTTGCACATTACTCGATCTGCAATGTACATAATTGACATATCTATAGTGCCACTGTCGAGTGGGGCATCAACAAATTTCACAATGCTACAACCCTCATAGAACACTTGTTCATGTCCAAATTTGTAGAGAAATAAGCTGGATATAATTCATAAGCATTCACGACCGAACTCTTCACACATTGTCATAAAAGTGTTCACGGGCTATAGTGTACCGTTAAAAATGACATAAATGTGTACCATACTAAAAGTGTACCAACAGACATGACATAAACGAAAATTTTAGATAGCTATAGTTTTCACGAGCGAAGTCTGAACCGGGCTGCTCTCACACACAATCAAGCATAATCTTCAGACCACCTTCTCCTTGCTTACGGAACCAGAACACGTATTTCTGATTTTTCTTGATGCCATTCTGCCTCACCACATCCATCCAGTGTGATGTTATCATGGCACCTCCTTTTGGTACCCCTTTCACCGTTGACATGTTCATCACCATCGTAACTTCTGTAACATTGGCACATGGTGAGTAGAGCTTTATGGAATTACTGGTAGAGTTTTCGCAACTAGTCGTTTGAGTGCATCAAAATCGTCATAATTCATCTTAACTCGATTTGCATACTCTATGAAAGCTTCAAAATCATACTCTTCCTCTTCTCCAGGACCTACATGTAATATTAAAAAACATAAGGGACAGCAATTAATTCTAAATTAAGTTGTTCATAACACTGTGTTCTCATTGAGTGCCATAAACAGCCTTACCCCTTATAATAGGCCTTTTCCTCCAATTCGGTAAAGCACGAAGCTGGGCAGGCGTAGCAAGGAATGGCTGATCAATGTCAATGTTCTCATATATCATATACGTACGATCAAATTAACCACTAGATAAGACGACCAGATCTAACTCGGGAAGTAAGATAAGACGACCAGATCTAACTCGGGCAGATCAAACTAAAGAGGATCTACCGCGTCTACATGTTGTCAGGCAAGAGGTCATAAAAAAATTAGGTGCATGGCACGAGGTGAGCGAACTATACTTACATCCATGGCGACGAGATCCGAGTCAGCTCGTAACCAACGTCTTCGAGGACGCAGTCGGCGTCCAGTCGTAGATCAGAGGAGGCGCTGAGGAGATAGATCGTTTGGGAATTAGATTTGAGGCTTAGTACGGCAGTTAAATACGCCGTCGGCAATTACGGTAGTTCCCTTAACTAAATAAAATGTTGGGCCAGGCTGGGCCTCAATTGCGGCCCACGAGGACCATAAAGAAGCATACCACGAATGTTGGGCCAGGCTGGGCCTCAATTCTGTAATGTGATCATGTCCAGAAATAAAAATTTTGTTTTCGACAGTGAAAAGCTGATGAGGAGAAGTACATAGCATAATTACCTCTTACAATAATTAAAATGCAGAAAATATATGGTCCGCACACAAAATGCAGATAAAAATATAGAGGAGCTGCCTCGTCGTCTACATGGAACGTTTGTACGACGACTCTGCCTCATCGTCGTCCGGGCGCCCCCGTTTGCGAGAAGCCTTCTCCGACGAGGAGCTGTCGTCCGACGAGGTGGACTCCGACGAGTCATCTTCTGACGAGGAGTACTCCGACGAGCCGTCGTAGTCCTCCTCCTCGTCCGTCACCGCGGCCCGCGCCCGCGCCACGGCTGCCTTCTTCGTGCGAGCCTTCTTTTTCGCGGCCGCCTTCTCATCGGCGGCCAAGGCCTCCTCCAGCCGCGCCCACTTCGCGTCGGAGTCCTCGTCCTCTTCCGCATCGTCGGCGGCGGGTTCCTCTTCGTCCGCGTCGTCGATGGCATGTTCCTCCTCGTCCGCGTCATCGGTGGCGTCCTCCTCCTCGTCCGCTTCGTCGGCGTCGTCGGGCTCCGAGCCGTCGGGCTCCAAGCCGTCCGTGGCGTCCTCCTCCTCGTCAGCATCGTCCGAGTGATCGGCGCTCCGCGGCCCAGGCGGCTTTCCGTCGATGTCGGAGTCGGACGGCCAGGAAACGTCACTCATGGTCGCGCCGCGGGTGGTTGACGACGGTGGGGAGCGGGTCTGCAAGATATGCGAACCGCTAGCGTTGGCACCGTACTTGTATGGAAGGCAACGCGGTAATGGTAGAGGGAGGCCGTTGCCATTCCGGTGTTTAAAGAGTTGCGACGCCTCAGGTCGTGCGCGCGCGGTTTCAAGTAAGGAGGCGCGTGGTAATTTCCGCCCGCGTGGCGCACACCGAGGCACTTTCTTCTCACTATCCCTGGCGCATGAAAATTTGCTAGAAACAGGCTCCAAAGTTAGGTAAACGGCCTCATTTCTAAGCTTTTGAATTTTTAAAAATATGCATGTGCACAATTATATGGTTTGGCAATATAAACTGTGGTTGTTGTTGCAAAAAAAATATTATGGTGTGTTGTTGTAGCACAGAATATAAAAACATAGATATATAGGGCTAGAGAGTACAAACCTTAGATAGGAATTTCATCACACGTACGATACAGAAGCACACAATAAACCCCGGGCCCACAGACACGACAACAAGACATAGATAATAAAACAGCTCTAAAAACACTCATGAAACTAGATAAATGTTAAAGATGAGGCAACGCCGTCGTCCCTCCTAGGATGTTCATTCCCCTTGCTCCTCCTTTGCTGTTTTACTCCTCCTCATCACCGACGGGGTCGTCAATGTGGTCGGTAGGGAAGGCAGTGCATGTTGAAACGGTCGGGAAAGATGACGTGGAAGTTGGTGAAGATATTGTAGGTAGTGAAAGCGATAAACTCGCAACCACACCAGAACACCTGCCCGAGTAGGTGGTGCGCGTCGAAGGGGTTCCTAAAGTGGACGAAGAGGCCTATCTCATGGTTGCTGTTGCCGTCGAAGTGGGACTCGATCGTGTACATGGGCGGCGAGCCTAGAGGGAGGTTGAGGTGGTGGTAGCCCTGCGAGAGAAAGAACTCGGCTAGCGCCCTGTCGCTCCTCCACCTCGATATCGCCCAGATGCGCAGCTCGTTCTCCACGATGACACCCTTCGGCCACTCCCTCTCGCGCACGGTGGCCGGGCGACGGTAAGTTGGGCCAAAGAACTCCATGGTGGCGGCTAGGGTTTGGTGTTTCTGTGGCTAGTCCACGGATGCGGTGGTAGATGGATGAAGCGGAAGAGTGCGTGAGATGTGTGAGAGAAGAGGAAGAAGAGGTGCCCTTATATATAGACGGGGGAGTTTGTAAAATTCACTTAAAAAATGCACACAAATTTCACTTTAAAACTGATGCCAGCCAACTCGATGGCACGCTGAGACGCTGGCAACCTCTGAGACGATGTCACGGTGCTGAAACGGTGGTTGGCATGCATGAGGGCGTGGCGCGGGTAAATTAATAGCCTGCTGCATGGCGCATGCATGTAAAGGTGGTGACCTGATCGAGGGCTGCAGGAGGCGGAGGCAGGCCTAGACGGGCCAGTTGGCAAAGCTTTGACGCGCGAGCGGCCCAACGGTTATATCTCTGTCTCTGCCTATCTCTAATTAGGCCCAGCGCCTTTCTCAAATTAAACAACCTATTACGCCCTAAAAACCGTGTGACATTAGAAATAGTCTGAATTACAAACAATAGTCTGAATTAAAAATACTCTGAAAGTTTTTGGTGACATAAAAAATAGTACAACCCTATAAAAAAAACTGTGACATTAAAAATACTCTGAAAGTTTGATACCTTTTTCTGACGAGAACCCTATATTTCAGGGGTCTAAACCACATGAACATGGGCATTCACACATGAAAAACCGTAAACCCATGGCTTGGAGTGGGTGGGATGACATGGTGCACCAGTGCCCACCACATGGGGTCACCCAAGGGTTGTGGGCCCACTTTGTGGCCTGGGTAGAGCCGTTTTGCACGTAAACCATGTGTGCGGGCTCCCGTGAGGTAGCTAGGCAAGGAGCACATGATTTCTTCCATGGATGGTGATGTAAGTGGTGTTTGCATGCCATGGTGAAGCAGATCCCAAAAGATGGGAGCACTATGCACACGCGCCGTCAGACGATCCACTGTTTTGACACCTTTTTCTGACGAGAACCCTATATTTCAGGGGTCTACACCACATGAACATGGGCATTCAGACATGCAAAACCCTAAACCCATGGCTTGGAGTGGGTGGGATGACATGGTGCACCAGTGCCCACCACATGGGGTCACCCAAGGGTTGTGGGCCCACTTTGTGGCCTGGGTAGAGCCGTTTTGCACGTAAACCATGTGTGCGGGCTCCCGTGAGGCAGCTAGGCAAGGAGCACATGATTTCTTCCATGGATGGGGATGTAAGTGGTGTTTGCATGCCATGGTGAAGCAGATCCCAAAAGATGGGAGCACTATGCACACGCGCCGTCAGACGATCCACTGTTTTGACACCTTTTTCTGACGAGAACCCTATATTTCGGGGGTCTACACCACATGAACATGGGCATTCACACATGCAAAACCCTAAACCCATGGCTTGGAGTGGGTGGGATGACATGGTGCACCAGTGCCCACAACATGGGGTCACCCAAGGGTTGTGGGCCCACTTTGTGGCCTGGGTAGAGCCGTTTTGCACGTAAACCATGTGTGCGGGCTCCCGTGAGGTAGCTAGGCAAGGAGCACATGATTTCTTCCATGGATGGTGATGTAAGTGGTGTTTGCATGCCATGGTGAAGTAGATCCCAAAAGATGGGAGCACTATGCACACGCGCCGTCAGACGATCCACTATTTTGACACCTATTTCTGACGAGAACCCTATATTTCAGGGGTCTACACCACATGAACATGGGCATTCACACATGCAAAACCCTAAACCCATGGCTTGGAGTGGGTGGGATGACATGGTGCACCAGTGCCCACCACATGGGGTCACCCAAGGGTTGTGGGCCTACTTTGTGGCCTGTGTAGAGCCGTTTTGCACGTAAACCATGTGTGCGGGCTCCCGTGTGGTAGCTAGGCAAGGAGCACATGATTTTCTTCCATGGATGGTGATGTGATGTCTACGGGTGCTTCTATTCTTGTAGACAGTGTTGGGCCTCCAAGAGCAGAGGTTTGTAGAACAGCAGCAAGTTTCCCTTAAGTGGATCACCCAAGGTTTATCGAACTCAGGGAGGAAGAGGTCAAAGATATCCCTCTCATGCAACCCTGCAACCACAAAGCAAGAAGTCTCTTGTGTCCCCAACACACCTAATAGCTGCACTAGTTCGGCGAAGAGATAGTGAAATACAAGTGGTACGAATGAATATGAGCGAGTAGTAACGGCGCCGGAAAAGTGCTTGCTGGCGTGCGATTGATGGTAGTAATATTGCAGGCGAGTATAAATGCGAGTAAAACGAGTAAACAAGCAGCGATAGCGATATTTAGGAACAAGGCCTAGGGATCATACTTTCACTAGTGGACACTCTCAACATTGATCACATAACAGAATAAATAGATAGATGCTAGACTCTACACCCTCTTGTTGGATGATGAACACCACTAACTGTGTAGGATTACACGAACCCTCAATGCCGGAGTTAACAAGCTCCACAATATTCAATGTTCATATTTAAATAACCTTAGAGTGCATAACAGATCAACATAACCAAACCAAGTACTAACATAGCATGCACACTGTCACCTTCACACTACGAAAGGAGGAATAGATCACATCAATACTATCATAGCAATAGTTAACTTCATAATCTACAAGAGATCACAATCATAGCCTACGCCAAGTACTATACGATGCACACACTGTCACCATTACACCGTGCAGGAGGAATAAACTACTTTAATAACATCACTAGAGTAGCACACAGATAAATTGTGATACAAAACACATTGCAATCATAAAGAGATATAAATAAGCACTTCACTATGCTACTATGAATTACTCTCTGGCAAGATAACAAACACTAATTCATCATGTAGGCAAACCTTAAAGATGCATTCCGAAGTACTAATGAACACCCCACGCTGTCACTTTGAGCATTCACAGGAGGTACTAACACACCACAATTTCATAGAGACATCCAACTCAAATCATAACTCGGTGAATAAGTATTCTCGTGAAATATAGCCTAAGAGACCCACACGGTGCACACACTGTCACCTTTACACACGTGGGACAAGGAGTCTCCGGAGATCACATAAGTAAAATCCGCTTGACTAGCATAATGACATCTAGATTACAAGCATCATCATATGAATCTCAATCATGTAAGGCAGCTCATGAGATTATTGTATTGAAGTACATAGGAGAGAGATGAACCACATAGCTACCGGTGCAGCCCTTAGCCTCGATGGAGAACTACTCCCTCCTCATGGGAGATAGCAGCGTTGATGAAGATGGCGGTGGTGTTGATGGAGAAGCCTTCCGGGGGCACTTCCCCGTCCCGGCGGCGTGCCGGAACAGAGACTCCTGTCCCCCAGATCTTGGCTTCGCGATGGCGGCGGCTCTGGAAGGTTTTCTCTGGTTTCGTCGAATGTGATAGGGTTTTCGCGACGGAGACCTTAAGTAGGCGAAATGGCGGCGTCAGAAGGGGTCTGGGGCCACCAGACACTAGGGCGGCGCGCCCCCCTCCTGGGCCGCGCCGCCACCATGTGTGGCCCCCCTGTGGCCCCTCTCTGGCGGCTCTCGGGTGTTCTGGAAGCTCCCGGGGATTCTAAGATGCTGGGCGTTGATTTCGTCCAATTCCGAGAATATTTCCTTACTAGGATTTACGAAACCAAAAATAGCGAGAAAACAGACAACCGGCCCTTCGGCATCTCGTCAATAGGTTAGTTCCGGAAAACGCATAATAATGACATAAAGTATGCATAAAACATGTAGATATCATCAATAATGTGGCATGGAACATAAGAAATTATCGATACGTCGGAGACGTATCGGCATCCCCAAGCTTAGTTCTCGCTCGTCCCGAGCGAGTAAACGATAACAAAGATAATTTACGGAGTGACATGCCATCATAACCTTGATCATACTATTGTAAGCATATGTAATGAATGCAGCGATCAAAACAATGGTAATGACATGAGTAAACAACCGAATCATAAAGCAAAGACTTTTCATGAATAGTACTTCAAGACAAGCATCAATAAGTCTTGCATAAGAGTTAACTCATAAAGCAATAAATCAAAGTAAAGGTATTGAAGCAACACAAAGGAAGATTAAGTTTCAGCGGTTGCTTTCAACTTATAACATGTATATCTCATGGATAGTGTCAATGTAAAGTAATATAACAAGTGCAATATGCAAGTATGTAGGAATCAATGCACAGTTCACACAAGTGTTTGCTTCTTGAGGTGGAAAGAGATAGGTGAACTGACTCAACATAAAAGTAAAAGAAAGGTCCTTCAAAGAGGAAAGCATCGATTGCTATATTTGTGCTAGAGCTTTTATTTTGAAAACATGAAACAATTTTGTCAACGGTAGTAATAAAGCATATGTATCATGTAAATTATATCTTACAAGTTGCAAGCCTCATGCATAGTATACTAATAGTGCCCGCACCTTGTCCTAATTAGCTTGGATTACCGGGATTGTCATCGCAATACACATGTTTTAACCAAGTGTCACAAAGGGGTACCTCTATGCCGCATGTACAAAGGTCTAAGGAGAAAGCTCGCATTTGGATTTCTCGCTTTTGATTATTCTCAACTTAGACATCCATACCGGGACAACATAGACAACGAGATAATGGACTCCTCTTTAATGCATAAGCATGTAGCAACAATTAATGTTCTCATATGAGATTGAGGATATATGTCCAAAACTGAAACTTCCACCATGATTCATGGCTTTAGTTAGCGGCCCAATGTTCTTCTCTAACAGTATGCATGCTCTAACCATTAAATGAGTGGTAAATCTCCCTTACTTCAGACAAGACGGATATGCATAGCAACTCACATGATATTCAACAAAGTGTTGATGGCGTCCCCAGAAACATGGTTATCGCACAACAAGCAACTTAATAAGAGATAAAGTGCATAAGTACATATTCAATACCACAATAGTTTTTAAGGCTATTTTGTCCCATGAGCTATATATTGCAAAGGCGAATGATGGAAATTTAAAGGTAGCACTCAAGCAATTTACTTTGGAATGGCGGAGAAATACCATGTAGTAGGTAGGTATGGTGGACACAAATGGCATAGTGGTTGGCTCAAGGATTTTGGATGCATGAGAAGTATTCCCTCTCGATACAAGGTTTAGGCTAGCAAGGTTATTTGAAACAAACACAAGGATGAACCGGTGCAGCAAAACTCACATAAAAGACATATTGTAAACATTATAAGACTCTACACCGTCTTCCTTGTTGTTCAAAACTCAATACTAGAAATTATCTAGACTTTAGAGAGACCAAATATGCAAACCAAATTTTAGCAAGCTCTATGTATTTCTTCATTAATGGGTGCAAAGTATATGATGCAAGAGCTTAAACATGAGCACAACAATGGCCAAGTATCACATTATCCAAGACATTTTACCAATTACTACATGCAGCATTTTCTGTTTCCAACCATATAACAATGAACGAAGCAGTTTCAACCTTCGTCATGAACATTAAAAGCTAAGAACACATGTGTTCATATGCAACAGCGGAGCGTGTCTCTCTCCCACACAAGGATGGACTTATTCAAACATAAACAAAAACAAAAACAAACAGATGCTCCAAGTAAAGTACATAAGATGTGACTGAATAAAAATATAGTTTCAAGAGAAGAAACCTGATAAGTTGTCGATGAAGAAGGGGATGCCTTGGGCATCCCCAAGCTTAGACGCTTGAGTCTTCTTGAAATATGCAGGGGTGAACCACCGGGGCATCCCCAAGCTTAGAGCTTTCACTCTTCTTGATCGTAGTATATCATCCTCCTCTCTTGACCCTTCAAAACTTCCTCCACACCAAACTCAAAGCAAACACATTAGAGGGTTAGTGCATAATCAAAAACTCACATGTTTAGAGGTGACACAATCATTCTTAACACTTCTGGACATTGCCCAAAGCTACTGGAAGGTAATGGAACAAAGAAATCCACCCAACACAGCGAAAGAAGCAATGCGAAATAAAATGTAGAATCTGTCAAAACAGAACAGTCCGTAAAGACGAATTTTAAAATGGAACCAGACTTGCTCAGATGAAAATTCCCAAATTGAATGAAAGTTGCGTACATATCTGAGGATCACGCACGTAAATTGGCAGATTTTTCTGAGATACCTACAGAGAATTCTGCCCAGATTCGTGACAGACAGAAATCTGTTTCTGCGCAGTAATCCAAATCTAGTATCAACCTTGCTATCAAAGACTCTACTTGGCACAACAATGCAATAAAATAAGATAAGGAGAGGTTGCTACAGTAGTAACAACTTCCAAGACTCAAATATAAAACAAAGGTACTGTAGCAAAATAAACACATGGGTTATCTCCCAAGAAGTTCTTTGTTTATAGCCATTAAGATAGGCTCAGCAATTTTAATGATGCTCTCCCAAGAAATAAGAGTTGAAGCGAAAGAGAGCATCAAGAAGAAAATTCAAAACAAATTTAAGCCTAACATGCTTCCTATGCATAGGAATCTTGTAAATAAACAAGTTCATGAAGAGCAAAGTAACAAGCATAGGAAGATAAAACCAGTGTAGCTTCAAAAATTTCAGCATATAGAGAGGTGTTTTAGTAACATGAAAATTTTTACAACCATATTTTCCTCTCTCATAATAATTTTCAGAGACATCATGAACAAACTCAACAATATAAGTATCACATAAAGCATTCTTATTCACATGGATAAAAGTATCATTACTCTCCACATAAGCATAATCAATTTTATTAGTTGTAGTGGGAGCAAATTCAACAAAGTAGCTATCATTATTATTCTCATTATCAAATATAGGAGGCATATTGTAATCATAATCAAATTTATCCTCCATAACAGAGCGGTACTAAAAGACCAATATCATTATAATCATCATAAATAGGAGGCAAAGTATCATCAAAGTAAATTTTCTCCTCAATGCTTGGGGGACTAAAAATATCATGCTCATCAAAGCCAGCTTCCCCAAGCTTAGAATTTTCCATATCATTAGCAACAATGGTGTTCAAAGCGTTCATACTAATATGTTCCATAGGTTTTTTAATTTTCGCATCAAACCATCCATGTCTTAAATCAGGAAATAGAATAAGAAGCTCATTATTGTCCATTATGCCTAACTAGTGTAAACAAGAAACAAAAAGATGCAATTGCGGGATCTAAAGGAAATAGCTTCGAACACACACACAACGGCGCCGAGAAAAGTACTTTACCCGGGACCGGAGTATGAGTGCCTTTTACCTTTCCTCCCGGCAACGGCGCCTGGAAAAGTGCTTGATGTCTACGGGTGCTTCTATTCTTGTAGACAGTGTTGGGCCTCCAAGAGCGAGAGGTTTGTAGAACGGCAGCAAGTTTCCCTTAAGTGGATCACCCAAGGTTTATCGAACTCGGGGAGGAAGAGGTCAAAGATATCCCTCTCAAGCAACCCCGCAACCACAAAGCAAGAAGTCTCTTGTGTCCCCAACACACCTAATAGGTGCACTAGTTCGGCGAAGAGATAGTGAAATACAAGTGGTATGAATGAATATGAGCGAGTAGTAACGGCGCTGAGAAAAGTGCTTGCTAGCGTGCGGTTGATGGTAGTAATATTGCGAGCGATATA
The DNA here is from genome assembly GCF_022539505.1 of Lolium rigidum. Classification (NCBI taxonomy): domain Eukaryota; kingdom Viridiplantae; phylum Streptophyta; class Magnoliopsida; order Poales; family Poaceae; genus Lolium; species Lolium rigidum. Next base: position 135,687,075 of record NC_061514.1, read on the forward strand.
AATGCGAGTAAAACGAGTAAACAAGCAGCGATAGCGATATTTAGGAACAAGGCCTAGGGATCATACTTTCACTAGTGGACACTCTCAACATTGATCACATAACGGAATAAATAGATAGATGCTAGACTCTACACCCTCTTGTTGGATGATGAACACCACTAACCGTGTAGGATTACACGAACCCTCAATGCCGGAGTTAACAAGCTCCACAATATTCAATGTTCATATTTAAATAACCTTAGAGTGCATAACAGATCAACATAACCAAACCAAGTACTAACATAGCATGCACACCTGTCACCTTCACACTACGAAAGGAGGAATAGATCACATCAATACTATCATAGAAATAGTTAACTTCATAATCTACAAGAGATCACAATCATAGCCTACGCCAAGTACTACACGATGCACACACTCGTCACCATTACACCGTGCGGGAGGAATAAACTACTTTAATAACATCACTAGAGTAGCACACGGATAAATTGTGATACAAAACACATTGCAATCATAAAGAGATATAAATAAGCACTTCACTATGCTACTCCGAATTACTCTCCGGCAAGATAACGAACACTAATTCATCATGTAGGCAAACCTTAAAGATGCATTCCCAAGTACTAATGAACACCCCACGCTGTCACTTTGAGCATTCACAGGAGGTACTAACACACCACAATTTCATAGAGACATCCAACTCAAATCATAAATCGGTGAATAAGTATTCCAGTGAAATATAGCCTAAGAGACCCACACGGTGCACACACTTGTCACCTTTACACACGTGGGACAAGGAGTCTCCGGAGATCACATAAGTAAAATCCACTTGACTAGCATAATGACATCTAGATTACAAGCATCATCATATGAATCTCAATCATGTAAGGCAGCTCATGAGATTATTGTATTGAAGTACATAGGAGAGAGATGAACCACATAGCTACCGGTACAGCCCTTAGCCTCGATGGAGAACTACTCCCTCCTCATGGGAGACAGCGGCGTTGATGAAGATGGCGGTGGTGTTGATGGAGAAGCCTTCCGGGGGCACTTCCCCGTCCGGTGGCGTGCGGGAACGGAGACTCCTGTCCCCCGGATCTTGGCTTCGCGATGGCGGCGGCTGCGGAAGGTTTTCTCTGGTTTCGTCGAACGTGATAGGGTTTTCGCGACGGAGACCTTAAGTAGGCGGAAGGGCGGTGTCGAGAAGGGTGCGGGGCCACCGGACACTAGGGCGGCGCGCCCCTCTCCGGGCCGCGCCGCCACCATGTGTGGGCCCCCGTGGCCCCTCTCCGGCGGCTCTCGGGTGTTCGGAAGCTCCCGGGGATTCTAAGATGTCTGGGCGTTGATTTCGTCCAATTCCGAGAATATTTCCTTACTAGGATTTCTGAAACCAAAAACAGCAGAAAACAACAGCTGGCCCTTCGGCATCTCGTCAATAGGTTAGTTCCGGAAAACGCATAATAATGACATAAAGTATGCATAAAACATGTAGATATCATCAATAATGTGGCATGGAACATAAGAAATTATCGATACGTCGGAGACGTATCATG
>NC_061514.1:135688727-135741787 GCF_022539505.1 Lolium rigidum
GGTAGTGCCAACTCATAAGCAACCTCCCCACGCCGGGCAATGATTTAAAAGGTCCAGTGTATCTGTCGTCGGGATGAGAACCAGGGCCCCATCTCACCGGCCGCGTGGATAAATGTACTACAGCTCAAGACCAGACGCATTGTGCCCAACGCTCCTCCGGGACAGCGTCGAGCCCATGGGAGTCCTGCTCATCATGGGAATCTTCCCTGACATGCCGTTGAGGAGCTCGCCCCGAGGTAGATTCCCCGCAAGCCCCAAGACCGCCTGGACATGATCTCCTCGTGAGGAAAGGCCCCCGGCAGGTCCGCAGCCAGGAGTTCCCGGGAGCCGCTAGCCGCACGATCCCGGCAGTGCATGATTAACACCTGGCGTGTCGCCCCTGCATCACCAACCAACGACGTTGCGGGACGGCCCCCCTCGGCCCTTGCACCGACAGGGGACGGTGCAGGACGACAAGACAGATTTTGGGCGTCCCCTCGACGCTAGCAGGATCATGTGGGCTCGGAGCCACTATTCGACCGACCTGGAGGTGCCTTCCTCGGCTGCCACTTGTGCATCATGCTTTGACCCCCGTGTATGGTTCCCTTGTGATATAAAAGGGGAGAGGGTTTGAGGATTTAGGAGGAGATGAGCTTAGGGGAAGTAGGAGAACAAAGATGTATCGGAGGCGTTGGAAGAGGGAGTCTCAGCTCCATGTGTAAGATGTTCATCATCAAGGAGACTAGACAATCTTGCGGCCTAAACCTAGGTAAAAATTGTGTGTCTATGTGTTGTTATTGATCCCGTTTGCAGGGCCTAGTGCCCTCTAGAAGAAGAAAAAGGGGGTGCAAACCCTCGGTGTCCGCTGTCCCCGGGACGCGACATTATAGGGGTGCCTACTTCCCATTAAGTCTAAAACATAGCATCCCGCGAAGTGGGGATACCCTCAAGTACACATTGTTGCTATTCTCAAATGGTAACACGTGAAGACGTCTATCTGCATATACCTTTTGTTTTGATTGGGCGGCTCGTAGTCGTTCCTAAATTATCTTCACTTGTTTATCAGCTTCCTTTAGGGTATCATGTCCAAATACTTGGTTCTCTCCCACCTCATGCCAATTGAATGGGGTGCGGCACTTTTGTCCATATAAGGCTTCAAATGGATCCATCTGTAAGCTTGCTTGGAACCTATTGTTGTAAAAGAACTTTGCGTATGGAAAACTCTTGTCGCAAGTGCGCTGGCAAGTTAGAGCACATGTGTAACATCCCAAATTTTTAAACAAAGAGAAAATGAATTTCCCTATTTTCCAAATTTTGGAACCAACAAAAACTTTTACTAAACTAAGTTAGGAGCATAGTGCTCATGCGTGGGTGTGATGATTCTTTCCATGATTGTTTGTTAAAGTATTTTGGAAATGATCTTAAACCCTAAACCCTACCCTTTTCAACATATGAGAAACAAATAGAAAAGAAAACAAAATAAGGGAAAAAGCATATGAGAGCAAATAGCTATCTTTGCAAATAATCAATCATGCCATGATCTATCTTGTTTAGATGGCTTGAAGAACCTCAACAAACCAACCTATCACCTACCAACTAAGTCTAAGGTGAAACCAAAAATAAAACCAATTTATGCATAGAGGCATATGTGGCACATAGCCATAATGGTAAATCTTGCCATATTCCCTCATACCTTACCCAAAGGGTTTGAAACTTTTACCAAACTCAATCTAACCCTAGATAGACCCTAACACATGCCCAATTGGATTAAGTGAACCAAAATAGAAAAATAGGAAAAATCCAATTCACCACATAGATGTGTTTATGGGCATTTTGCAAATCTTTACCCTAGACCATTTTGGTTTTCACCATTAGTTGGATTATGTTACTAAACACTTATAAACACTTTTGGAATCAAAGAAACTCAAATCAAAGCAAATTTGAAATCAAATTTTGCTCACATAGAATAATGGTCAAATCTGCCATTTGTAATCTGATCACTACTTTGAGCCTTTGTATTTAGAGATTTTCAAACCAAACAATTCCAACTCTTTGCACCTCATCCAAGTAAACCTCAAGGTGAACAACTTTGGTAAAGACCACCAGTACCAATTCATCCTAGATCAAAAGTTATGCTCAAGCCAAGATGAGACTTTGAAGCAAAACTAAGATCATCCCCTTTTGCAATTTTGCAATTCTTTTTATTTTTGATTGCCACCACCCCCAATGTGTGTTGTGGATCATCTGAAGCAAGTCCAATCCATCCCTATCACCATTTTTCAAATTTACATGCACAAGGCAATTGGACAAAAACTTGGTGATCCAATTCAAATTCAAACCAAATTCACTATTCTCAATAGTGCTGGCCAAACCCTACTCACCATTTGCCTCTACTATGTTCCCTGGTCCTCTCTAACCCTAACCCCTGCATAGCAACCCTAGGAGGAGGGCAAGCATGGCCAAACCCTAGCCATGCCGGCCATGTTCCCATAGACATGCCTCCCCTCTTTTCTCTCCACCCTAACCCCTGCAAACATGCCCTACTAGACCCCCTTGCCCCCCTGAGCATGCCTACACTCGCCATTGATCGAGCGGTGGACGGCAGAGGCCAGACCAACGCGCGCCCGCGACGCCCTGGCGCGACAGGAACAACATAGCCACGCCATCGCGTGTCTGCTGGAGCGCGCCACGGCCACGCGTCGCCTCGCCACCTCGCGCCACCCCTGGCCCCCTTCTCTTCACGTTGAGCCTCCCCGTGCCACCGCAAACTCGCCAGACATGCTTGCGACACCGACCCGCGCCCGCCGCCGCCGGAGACGACAACCGCATCCCGCCATTGCCGCGCAGCACTCCGCGACCACCCGACCGTGTTGGGCACCGCCTAGCCTAGACGACGCCGCCCAGAGGACCGCCAGGGACCGCAGAATAGTACGTCGCCATCGCCTACCTCCCTACGCTGCCGCAGCACCCGCGCCCTGGTCGCCATTGTAGCTCTCACCTCCACTAGTTGAGTTATCACCATCCACGGGTTTGGTAGATGAGGGTAATGCCGAAGCACCTCCCTCTTCTAACACACCCGTGTCCTTTACCTCTACGACGGGAGCCCTAGGAAGGACCGGAGTCAAAAGCTCGGAAATCATCTTTCTCATGCTTTCCATTTGAGCTTCCATGGAGGACCTCAACGAATTGATGTCATCCATGGAGACCATCTTAGCGGCCTCTTCCGCAGGCCCATCGTCCGACATACTCTTAGGCGGTTAAGCCCGAAATAAGAGCCGAGGCTGTGATACCAATTGAAAGGATCGTATGCCGCACCTAGAGGGGGGGGGTGAATAGGTGCTAACCAATTTTTAGTTCTTTTTCAATTTAGGCTTGACACAAAGGTAAATTCTCTAGATATGCAACTAAGTGAATTTCCCTATATGACAAGGTTATCAACTAAGCAAGATATAGCTGCGCAATATATAGGAGATAGAATAGGATAGAGGTAGCAGAGAGTGGAGCACGCGATGACACGGAGATGATTCCCGTAGTTCCCTTCCTTTGCAAGAAGGTACGTCTACGTTTGGAGGAGTGTGGTTGCTACGAAAGCCAAACCAACAGCCACGAAGGCTTCACTCAGATCTCCTGTGAGCAACGCCACGAAGGCCTAGCCCACTTACACTAAGGGATTTCCTCGAGGCGGAAACCGGGCCTTTACAAGGTTCTTGGGGCATACATCCACAACCGAATTGGAGGCTCCCAAATCTGTTACAACACAACAATCAACAACAATACATCAACACAAATCAACTAGGGAACCAAATAGGAACACTAGCATGAGATCCCTCAAACAAATGAGGGGGAAATGAAAAACGCTTCGGTGAGGATGTAGATCGATGTTTTTTCCTTCGAATCTCCAAAGATCAAGAGCTTTGGTTGGGGGAGGAAGGAGATCTTGCAAATCTTGTGTTCTTGAGGTGGCTCTAATGGTGGTGAAGCTTGGCAGATTTTTCTTGCAATGATTGAGCAAAGGAGGAAGGAAGAAGAAGAGGGGTATAAATACCCCTCCCCAAAATCCAGCCGTGGGGGCTTCCGGGGGCCGGATATTCCGGCCTAAGTAAGGGCCGGATAATCCGCCCCCCCCCCCCCGGATAATCCGGCCTTAGGTACAAAACCAGGAGAATGTCCGGCCAAATATCCGGCCTCTAACCAGACTAGCTTTTCTTCAGATCCTTAGCCATTTTCGAGGGGGCCGGATATTTCCGAAATGTCCGGCCCAGATAATCCGGCCTTGGGACAAAACCGGGACAATATCCGGGCAAATGTCCGGCCCCTATACTGAGCCGCAAATCCTCAAGTCCTTAGCCGAAAAACTGGGGGCCGGATATTTTGGAAATATCCGACCCGGATTATCCGCACCTGATGATCTTTTTGCTGCATCTTTTTGACAGAACTGACCACATCCAACACACATAAAATTGTATCTATATAATCCATGTACCACTTAAACAAACATTAGTGTATCACATACATTGTCATCAAACACACAAAACATAATATGAGAGATGTTCTTTCATACACCTTCCTCGAGCCTACTGCCAACCATCGCTGGAGCCATGGTGAGCCCTCCGACCCCCTAGCCTCGCCGCGCTAGTGAGCTCCTCTCGCCGGCGACGACGATGATCCCCAGCTGTTGGATCATCCTCTAATCCTGCGGCTCAGTTTGAATCATACCGTTTCGCCCTTTATGTTAGGCTGACGCGTGGACCCCAGCGTCAGGCGGCCCGCGCACGCGAGACGTGCAGCTGGGCCGGCCCATCTCCTTTTCTCTGTTTAGCCCAACTTGCTTTCCCGCCTAAGCCCATTCGTTCAAATTCAAATATTTCGAATTTAATTAATTTGCTCACAGATGCCATGTTCAAATTGAAATAGAAATAAATCTACTAGGCCAAATTTAATAAATTTTATATATTTGGAAAGCTGATAAAAGTATCTAAATAACTACACTGGTCCCAACTCTAGATTATATGTAGAATTAATGTGACAAAAATAACAAAGCAGGGCCTTTTGCAAGTTCAAACAATTATTAAAAATCAACCAAAAATGCTTTTGAGTTGATTCCAACTCTCAAAAATCATATTTCACATTGTCTATCAGAATATATAAAAATATGACATAGTTGTTTGTATGATCATGGTCTAGATGTGAAAATGGCTCTATGGCTAATTCTAGTCCATTTAAATTGATCTAAATAAATTATTAAATATTATGGGAGCTATTCTCTCATTTAAATCTTGTCTCCAATAACTCAATATGAGGTAGTGACTATGGTCTAAGTGATCTCATATTGAATTGTGTGATGACATTAAATCATTACTATGTTAGGATTAAATTGTATGAGGGTAGCACCTCATTTAATTATTTTCCCAATTGATGATTATGAAGAAGTTGACCTTGGTCAACCTAGGTCATATATTATTAATTAAGGGAATTAAACCTTAACAAGATTCAATGAGAGGAAATTATTTCTCCAAAGAATTAAATAGCAACACTAAATAATATATTGTAATGAGAGGAAATTATTTTTCTTAAAGAAGAAAACAAAGTCAACCAACCTAATAATAATGTTGTGATGCTAGCCTAGATTGTGTGAGTCATATGTGTGCTTAGTCTAGTATTAAGCCTTGTTTGGTGATTGTGTGTATCATATTCGTTTTTAGACGCTTGTACCAAGGAGTATCCAGAGGAGGAGGAGGTCTACTTCCAAGGAGAAGAAGACCACTTTGATCAATACGCCAACCAAGGCAAGCTAATATTCTTGCAAGTGCAAAGCTCTCTTGAGCAAGGCACCATTTCCTTTACTTTATGTGCAATGATCCCATCCCAAGTTTTACCCTTCAATCTTTTACTTTGTTTATCAAAGCTTACTTTTATAGTTAACTTTGGTCTAAGTATAGAGTAGAGCAAGAGTATCAAACTTAGCCTAAAAAGCTTATGAGTTAAGTAGCACCCCTCATAACTAGTTGCTAGTGCTAACAAATAAAATTGACTACTCTAGATAGGAACGGGTGAAATGAAATGACTTTGAAAACCTTGGAATGATGAGTCATTCTATTGAAAGATTTTGAAGGTGAATATGACTTGTGAATGACATGGTGAACTTTACAAAAACTGATGGTTGGGTTCGGATGCGATACCATTCCAATTTACAAGTACCCCCACAATACCTGATTATGGGTAGGGCTTAAGCTCGGAAGTTTATGTGTCTTAGTATGGGTTCCCTCTAAACAAGCGTCATCGGGGTTATGCCGAAAGCTGCCTCTACAACAAAAGAAATGATGTGAAATGAGGTGAATGTCCGGCCCAAGCCCTGTGCAGTTCCCAGGCTGACCGTTTGTCTTCACTAGGAGGCCAAGCTCATGGGGAGAGGTGCCTATACTAGGATATGTAAGTGAAAGGTTATGGTTGATGATCCACGTACTGAGTTACGATTATTCAGGGTATCCCTGATGGATGTAATCAAATGTTGTGGCACAAGTGTGCAACCTCTGCAGAGTGTAAACCTATTCGAATAGCCGTGTCCACGGTTATGGACGATTGGAAAGGCCATACTGTTCCGTCATCAGATCAATTTTCAAAAATGTGACATGTGAAGGGTGACTTGTGACTTGAACTTGAAAGGTGAATGGTGACTTTGACTTGAATTACAACAGAGTGGTGGGAATGACACTAATGTTCCCACTTGAGTTAGTTAGCAATTGAAGAGTCTTTTACTAAATGTTTATGAACTAAAATTGGCTTTACGCAAATAAACCTAGAGCTTAGCACCCCTTGAATAAAATTGATAAGTACTTACATTAGTATTAGTTTGCGAGTACTTTAAAGTACTCACGAGCCGTGTCCCCTGGCTATTCAAATGGCCAGACTATGAAGAGGAGCAGCAGTATCAAGATGATGGACAGCAGGACGTCTATGACAACTAGGACTACTCCTGACGTCAAGCGTTGGCATGTGGACTAGATAGTCCGCTACTACTTCGCTTCCGCTATTTGTGATGTTCGTTGATCAATAGATCAACTATTGTTGTAATATTGGATCATGTGATCTACTTTTGTAAGACGATTATGGGTTGTAATGAATGATGACTTAAGATATTCAACTGTTATGTCTCGCAACAACAATCTTCCTGGGATTGCGATGTATGGCATAATAGGCATTTGGACTTAAAAATCCGGGTGTTGACAAGTTGGTATCAGAGCCATTGTTTGACCTTAGGAGACCCTAGTTAGAATGGACGTCTGAAAAACTTAGTTTCAAAACAAATGAAGTGAAGATTTATGAAAACTTATTCTCACTCTTATCCTTGAGATCTTTTCCAAAATAAGGAAAATCCATGCTCTACTTTCTTTGTAATTCTACATAAAAGTTTGCAAACTTGACCACTTCTCTAACTTACTCATCCTCATTGTTCATAGATGGAGTACAAATGTGAGTCCTATCAGCTTGGCCACGGAGGAGACCTAATGTTCGAGAAGGATCTGGAGAAACTAGTTGAATATATAGGACGCCCATACCCCGAGTTCTTTGGAGTGCCACTGAACCATCCATCGGGAAGACAACCTCGGTGGGAAGTTACTGCAGATCTGAGAGGAAAGCTAGGAGCCTCAATATGGGAAACCATATGGTTTTCTGTAACAGCGAACTCTTGGAAGGATGGAATAGCCAAAGCCATGCAGGAAGCAATCGCCCGTCTGTGTGGACAAAATGAGAACAAGATCAAGAACACTCGCTTTGTTTACTACCCAAGACATGACCCCATGGGAAGACCAATAACCATGCCACCGCAGCCGGAGATGAACTATTATGTTGCATGCCTGGACTTCCTGCTGCACAAGACCCGCAAGGAGTTGGACAACGCCCGCGCCTTTCGCTAAGCACATTACCCGTGAAGAAGAAGAAACCACCATTACGGATGAAGAGTAGTATCACTAAAGCACGTGAGTAGGTGTGAGTTTGTATCAGGATCCCCTTGTATCGTAGAGCGAATGAATGGTTCTTAAAACCAATGGTGTGTTAGCTTTGTAATGTGTGATGTTTGGTATGAATGAAAAATTGTTGTTGGTTGTACCCCCTCAACACTACTCAAGTTTTGAAACTTTTTGAATTTTAAACCAAACAAACCATAGAAATTTCCCTCTTATCTTATCATCTACCTCAATGATCAGATGGCCCCACCAACCCGCAGCGCCAACCAAGACGCAATGATGCAAATGATCCAGATGATGATGGCGGACCGCGAAGCCGAGAGAGCTGAACGACAAGCCAACATAGCTGCACTGCAACAGATAGCTCAGAACAATCAAGGCCATGGAAACCATGATCACCCTGGATCAAAACTCAAGAACTTTCAGAACACCAACCCTCCTATGTTTAGCAAGACAGAAGAGCCACTCGACGCAGATGACTAGCTCCAGACAATGGAGAACAACCTTGAAGTTGCGGGAGTTGAAGCCGCACAGAAAGTATTGTTCGCCACCCACTACCTATCAGGACCTGCAAGAGCCTGGTGGACAAGCGCCCGCGCAATCCGGACAAATGATGACCTGGGAAGACTTCAAGCTCAAGTTTAGCAAATACCATGTGCCTCAAGGACTGATCAAGAAGATGAGAGACGTGTTCCGGGAACTCAAGCAAGGAAGGATGTCCGTGGTGGAATATCGCGATAGATTCCTCACTCTGTCAAGGTACGCCCCGGATGAAACCGACACCAACGAGAAGAGGAAGGAAAGATTTTTGAACGGACTGCATGACGAAATGCAAACTGTGCTGGTCAACATTCCCTTTGCCGACCTTGAAGCCCTGGTGGACTCAGCCATCCAGATGGAAGGGAAAATCCACCAAGCCAACGAGAACCGCAAGCGTCGTATGATGCCCCAGCATGAACCCAACAGTGCTCAGAAGTACCGCAACAATTCAACTGGCGGATTTTCCCCAAGATACAACAAGCCCCCTACTCAGACGTACCGCCCAAACTACCCCACCAACAACCATGGAGGACCCCCGAAGCCCGGAGGCAACAACAGCAACAACAACAACAACAACAACAACAACAACAGCAACCACAACAACAACAACAACAACAACAACAACAACAACCACCCCAATGGCAACAATAACAACACCAATACGGCCCCAAGGACTGGAAGCAACGCTGTTCCCGTCAACCCCAAGGACAAGCCAACCATAACTTGTTATGAATGTGGAATTGTGGGACACTACTCCAATGAGTGCCCCAAAAGGTTAGCCAAGATTGCCGCCAACACCGCTGCACCTGCCCAGCAACAACGCCGCTTTGCAGCAAAAAGGAACCCGAACAACCGCAACGGCCGTCTCTACCACATGAATGCAACAGAAGCACAGGAAGCACCCCAGACCATGTAGAGTATGTTTTCCTGTTAACCCAATTACCCAATCTCTCTTAGGAACCTAACTTTTCTTAAAATCTCGGGACGAGATTTGTTTAAGGGGGAAGGGTTTGTGTTACCACCCGATTTTGGCCAAATCAGGAGGTGGGCCGTAAGTGAAGATGGGCTTGAAGGATACACACGTGAAGCATTTTGAAGCGGTCTTGCGCTAAGAGTTTGGGCTAGAATTGCCCGTGTATCTGTAATATAGTAGATCGCATCGTGTTTAGAATTAACAGATAGAGTTTAGCCCGTGCACGGTTAGGTGCACGCCTCAATTAGAAAGTCCCTTGGACTATAAATATGTATCTAGGGTTATCGAGAAAGGAGGACAATCATCGTTCAATCAAACACAAATCAGGCGCATCGCCACCCCTTCCTTCAAGGGTTTCTTCCGGGTAAGCATCATGCTGCCTAGATCGCATCTCGCGATCTAGGCAGTATACGTTTATTCGTCTACCTTGTGCTACTCGTCGCTGAAGCGTTGTTGATGGCGAGTAGCACTACTTATCTTTAGGTGTTTAGGGGCTTGCATTGATGCTTTCTCGCGCATATCTGCTTGGCAATGCCGTCCCTCGACACCTAGCTGCCCTTACGCCTATCCAGGTGTAAGGGCAGCATCTTGCTTGTTCGTTACTTAGCAGATCCAATCCGTTATAGTTGCTCCTTGTTCCGCAAGGATTAGTTTAATATCTGCATGATTAGGCCTTATGCTGGGGTCGGACGATCCGGTAGTGCGTTAGGTGTTGTTTACCGTTCCTACAAGGGATGTTCCGGGAATTAAGGTAATGTTGGTTTTTAGGCCTCTTGTAGGGGTAGTTTTCATCATCTTTCGTATCTGCTAGGCCCAACTATGCGTAGGACGTTCCGGTTATGCGGTGAAAACCCTAAACTGTCGTAGATTGGTTTAGCTTTGTTTTGATCAAGCAGGTTCCCCATGCTATTGCAAATCCAACATGAACCATGGGGCGATCGGCTCTTTGAGCCGATCCACGAGGAAACCGAGAGCCGATAGGGCTCGTATTTAATGTTTACGTGTCTACCATGCGGGAACAATCAAAGCAATCTAACACCTTCCTGGTCGGGTCTAGGTCGGGTGGCACGCCCTAGCAACCGCCGGGACGTGGGCTGGAAGACTTGCGGGACGACGCGAGGTGCCGGGGGTCCACTAAGCGGCCTTGGGAGCCTCCCGGCTCTTCGTGTTGCTTAACCATTGCCCGCCGGTGGGTTTTGGCGAGGTAACACATTCGGCACGCCCGGTGGGACATCTTCTGCAACATCCACGTCAACACCGACACCCGAGATGGCAGAGGAACAGATCAAATACGAAGATCTCCCTGCAGAACATAAGAAGAAATACGATGAGCTAAAGGCCATCTGTGAAGCCGAACTCATCGGCTCCTTTGAGAAGACCCGGTCGCACGGCATCAGATTTAAAGGATTCACGCCCCAAGGCATACTTGAGGGGTTGGATCTGTCTCTCCCTTCGGAGGAACGTACCAGAACCCTGCGACAGGAAATCAACTACGTTGTGGCTCATTCGCTACATCGGCATTCTGAGAGCCTGCTGAATACTTTGGAGCGCGTCGCGCTTCATGTGGTGCAAGAAATCATGAAGCATCAGTACTCCCCCTCAGGACCTGTTCTAGGAACGCACCAGGGAGAGATGCAACTCCATACGAGGCCACCATTGCCGTACGCGATGGCAGCTCCACAGCAACAAGGTTCACCGGCATACGTTGTCTACAAGGTTGGAGGTGATCCTGGCGACTACCAGTTCTTATACGAGCCACCCAAGGAAATCCCACACGGATACGTGTGCACATACGTGCCGGACTGCAACAACTGGACACAAGCGGTCCAAACTTCGGCAGGAGGAATTGCCGGAGCAGGAGCAATCGTTACGGCAGGAGGGACGGCTGGAACAGCAGGGAATCTGGGAGCAGACGCTGAGAAACAGGCGTGGCTAGCTAAATATGCCACTGCACCAAGCCATGAAAGCTCAGCTGCTACAGCCTCCACCGTGGATCAGATCAGTGCCGTTCTGAGAGATCAGTTCGGCATCCTGCCGAAGAAGAAAATAATCGGCTATTCCAAGCCGTATCCCAATGAGTTCGACCTAATCCCGCTACCACCTAAGTATCGGCTCCCTGACTTCACAAAATTCAGTGGATCAGAAGGCTCTAGCTCCATCGAGCACGTAAGCCGATACTTGGCCCAGCTGGGCATGGTTTCAGCGTCGGATCCGCTACGTGTGAGGTTCTTTGCGCAATCTCTCACGGGTCCAGCTTTTGGATGGTACACCTCGCTGCAGCCAAATTCGGTTCGATCATGGAAGCAGCTGGAAGAAGCGGTTTCACACGCAATACCATTCAGAAGCCATCGAGGCGGCATTGCCGAGCCGACCCAGGTTCGGCAAAGGCGAGGAGAGACGGTGTCTGAATACATTCAACGTTTCAGAACTGTCAAGAACCGATGTTATTCGGTTCACTTATCTGAGAAAGAAGCAGTCGAGCTGGCCGTGGCAGGCCTCGCAGCGCCATTCAAAGATTTGACGTTCCAGGTGGAGTACAATTCGCTGACGCACATGGTCCAGAGGCTGACCTCATATGAGCAGCGCCACCCAGAACTATACCAAGACAAGTACAAGCGCACGATAAGCCTGGTCGGTGCTGATGAGGATGAAGACTCTACGGAAGACCAGGAAGTCGCGGTGGCTGAATGGGCTCGAACGGCAGTGCCCGTGTCCTGCAAATGGGTAAACCCACCAGGACCTCCAAGAGGATTTGACTTCGATGTGAACAAAGCTGAGCAGATTTTCGATCTACTGCTGAAAGAGAAACAGCTGAAGCTACCCGAAGGCCACAAAATCCCTACGTCGCAAGAGATGAACGGTAGGCCATACTGCAAATGGCATCACACGTTTACTCACACCACCAACGACTGCAAAGTGTTGCGCGCACAAATTCAGATGGCGATAGAATCGGGCCGATTAACTTTCGGACAGTTTGCCATGAAGGTTGACACACGTCCGTTGCCTGGCGTCAACATGGTGGATCTCAGCCACTCCTTAAGGGAGCCAGGGTTCTCCCTTTGTGTCAACATGGCAGGGCTTGCAAGCCGCCATGACAAAGATGAAGCAGAGAGCAGCCACTCCCGTGGCAAGGACAAAGAGGAGGCCGATCCACGCGACCGACCCCAAGATGATGATAGACGGTACCTGACCGAGGAGGAGGTGAGAAGCATACGGCATCAACGCCCACTCTCCGTGCATCTCCTCAACAAATATGAGCAGCAGTACGACCGACGTCGGCGCTACGACGAAGACGGTGAAAGATATCGTCGGTCTGATGCAGAGGACAGGAGGTATCGTCGACGTGATAGAGATAACGACGGGTACGAGCATCACGCTAGAGGGAGGTCAAGGGAGCAAGACAACATGGATAAGCGCTGGGACTGTCCTTTCTTCAAACATTGCTGGGACTCAGGAATGAGCCGATTGCCAACAATCGAGAACTGCCCAGAATGCAAACAGCAAAGGAAGAAGGCAAATGAGGTTTCAGTGTTCGAGCGTCTAGGACCTTTCCCACCTCAGAATAAACGAGCTGAGTCGTCTCAAGAAGAAGACTTTGAGGAGTCAGATGGAGAAGAAGATAGGTATCACCGTCCAAGGTGGTGTCCTGATGGACTCAGCCATTCTCAGAAGCGTAGGGTGCAGCGGGCTGCGAAGCACGGAAGAAGCCGAGGCACGATACACTGTACACGTTGAGGAAGGCACGGCCCGATCTAGCCGTGAAAATACAGCAAACATTGGAGACAAAGGCGCGCCCTACCAAGAAAGTGTGGCGCCCTAAACAGACAAAAGCCGATGCAGAGGCATCGGCTGATCCTAAACATGGTGTCCATGATCCGGACAGAGTAGCAACGTCCAAGACAATGGACGTACGTGGCGAGGCCGATCCCTGCGATCGGCCCCAAAAAATGGAAAGCAAAGGTCTCATCTCAAGCATGTCACGTAGCTACAGCAGAAATCCAAGAAGTTGCAAACCAGCGTCAAGCATTGCAATGGAAAAGGAGGCCGATTCTAGCAATCGGCCCAAATTATCCTCGACATACGATCGTGTTCACAATTGATCCAACAGATGCCTGAAGAGCCGATACCATCAATTACTTGACAGAATCGGCTCGGGGGGCACATAGACGGATAGAACACGAGGATACGAAATTTGAAGCAGTCAAGATATATCCTCTCATGAAGTATGAGGGCCGATATATAAATAAGTTGGCCGTAAAAATTACGAGTTTTTTAAGCAAAGCCGATGCACAGACATCGACTTAAGAATGTAAGAAGCCGATGCACGGCGACCAAATTCTGGCGACAAAGGGAAAAAATTGTTCAGCAGGACATTCGTCAGTTTGCACAAGGAGGCTCTACTGAAGAAAAGCGTCGAGGGCATAAAGGGCGTCGACACGGATTCGATCCACCTCGGCGATCTCAGCCTCGTCGTCCTCGTCTCTACCCGTCACCAACTGGCCGCTCAGTGCACGGATTTCAGCCAGATCGGTCTTCAGATCGACTGTGAGGCCTTTTGCTTCCTCTCGGGACCGGACAATGAGGGTTTCTTTGTCTTGAATAAGCTGCTTGGTCACCCTAACTCTCTCTTCAAGGTTCTCCAGTTCCTTACGCAGGGTCTCGAGTTCAGCACCATCGGCGGAGGTGTCAGTCTTGGCGTCTAGGGCAGCCTTTTTCTCGTTGAGCCTTTGACACTTCTCGGCAATGTCGAATCTCAATGGAAGCTGGGCGTGACGAAGGATAATTCTTTGACGAGCCGATTGCACTCTTGACCTGAAGGCCGATAATGTCACAGCCGGCCAGAGCTTCACTTGCAGCGTCATCGGGAGATGAGGCTGGATTTCTTCAAGGATACCCTTGACTGCCTCAGGGTTCTCAACCAGGGTCTCAATTGAGGAAGAGAGCAAAGCCTTGAGACGTCGGAGTGGACCATGGACTGTGCCAGGACTTGGCTCTTCATCTGCCTTGGAAGTAGTTGGCTCGATGGATTCGGGATCGAACGTCAGCAAGCTTGAAAGATCACAACCCTGACAGATGAACAATAGCGGTATGAGCACATATGCAACAAAGGCAAAGATAGAGCCAATGGGGTGAAGAATACCTCTCCCAAAGTAGGAGGAGCGGCCGGTGTTATGATAATCGGCTCTTCCGGGGGCTTGGCTAAGTTAGCCACTTGGTCAACCATGCTTGCCGAGGTGGCCAGATCTAGTTTGGCGGATGGCATCGATACCTCTTCAACATCCCCGCTAGAGGTCCCATTAGCCTGCAAAAGAAATGGTGAGCCGAACCAAGTAGCAACAGGACGGCATGGAATATGAGCTGTGGAGGTAATTACGTTCGAAATTTCCTGGCTCGGCGAGGAAACTCGTGGGACTTTGCGAGCCCTTTTGACGCATCGACGCTTCAAGCGTGACCCCGTTTTAATTGGAGCTTGGGGGTCAGCAGGCTCGGGAGTTGACCTTTTCCTAGAAGCCGACACTGGCGAGTCCGTCTGGCTCTGCGTGGTGGATCTCTCAGAATCGCCCGGGGTGGAGTTCCTTGGGCCGGATTGTGCTTCCTCACTGGAGTTCTCTTCAGTGGAAGTCTGAAAGAAGAAGTACAACCATGTTACAAAAGGAAAAGAATAGGGAGGACCAGATGAATTTGGTCAAGACACGAATCAGCTTACGTGCAAGCTTGCTTGGGCGGGAGCTTTGCGCTTCAGGGTTTTCCTGGCAGCTACTTTCCTCACTGCCTTCCTCGCCTGGGTTGAGGCTCGGGGGGCAACTGACCCTGAGGATGCTTTGCCCTTGGGAGCCAATTTCGGAGAAATCGGCTGGCTCTGCATTATGACCTTCTTCAAGGGCGGTGAGCTCTGACAGAAAAGAACCACCGGGGATGGTGGAAGGAACTTGAAAGGGGAGCCATCGGCTTGTGTGGGCTCTGGGCCATCCTGTTCTTTGTCAAGGAATATCCTTAGGTTACAGATAATCATCATGAGCCATTGCAAGTATTTTATATGTAATGGTACCTGGTGTGCGGGGACGTCATATTCAGCATCGAGTTGCTTCAGCAACGGTCCTAGAGCTTTTCTGAAGGCGTGGGTCTTCCACATCGACCACCAAGTCTCGAAGCCGTCGGTCGTGGTGGTGAAACAGAGGTTATGAGGAATTGGAATGGCCAGAGCGTCAAAGAAGGTATAACACCTTTGGCCAGTAAGAATGTCGGGCAATTCAGCCCTGCTTGCTGTCAGATGGTGGAGGAAGAAGTGTGGGGGCACTTGCCCGAGGCCGAGCTGCCGGGCTACTACTACCGGTTGGTAAGACTCGTAGCCAGGTTTAATGATCCTATTTGAGGTACTCATACCAACTGGGAGAAAGCAAGGACGGATCATGATAGAGTACAGGTGCCGGGTGCTGGCGTCATCGGCAAGGCTGTCCAATCGGAAGGAGACTGGGTTCTCAAAGATTTCTGATTCAGTATAGGGGAAGAACAGGGGGTTGTCCAGGCCTTGGAAGAAAATCTTGAACCACTCTGCTGCTTCCTTGGGGATCAGCCTGCTGCCGGGAAGACTGTACAGAGCTTGGCCATAGCTAGTGCACCGGATGTTCTTCCCATTTGCGTCTGGGAAGGTGCAGGTGGCCAAAGGTGGGAAGTTTGGGATTTGGTTTTGAAAGTACAACTGAGCCCATAACTGAATAAACCACCAGGGACCTCCTGTTTTAACTGTCCTTTGGGAGAACAGTTTGACGGACATCAGTTGAAGAGATCGATAGACCTCTCCAAGGAGCAGTTTTCCAAGGCCAAGTTGAGTACCTTTGGCGAGCTCATACGCCAGGGAGAGGTAATTCTTGGTTGGGGCGAGTGAAGGACCACAAAATATGAAGTGCTCCAGCCAGAAGTTCAAGAAAGCGGTGTGCTCTCTTTCTGTCACAGGGCCTTTGGTTTTCATATAACGCTTGAGGTAGGCGCCCCAGCTTGTGCACTCTGTTTTGGAGGAAAGGGTGAAAGGGACCTTTGGCAATTTAAAGGCAGAGGGGCTTGGGGAGGCAATGTCCAAACCTGTGATCATGACCACATCCAGTAGAGTTGGTGTCATGGGGCCATGGCCGAACATGAAGCAATTCAGTGCATCAGACCAAAAGTAGCCGATGGTTTTCAGGATGTTCTCATTCTTTTCGAGGGGAGACAATGATAATGACAAGGCATCGGCTATCCCTATCGTATCCCAGGTAGCATAGTGTGTTTTTGACACTCTACTGTACCATGCCACCCAACCTTCGGGAGGATTAGGCCAGGCTCGCAGGCAGTCGGCCCAGGAAGTCAGATCTAAATTCTGGTTCGCGAAGGGGACTCTATTGGCCTCGCATGAGATTAAGTGAGCGGGACTCTCGGAAGAACGGGGGCCAAGACACATAGAGTTTGGGAGAGAAGGATGCGGAAGCAGGATATCGGAGACATAAAATTAATAACAGAATGGAACATTAATTCAGGTGTTTTTCTGTTCGACTCTAGTGTTGATCCGAATGGCGAAGAAGCGGTGAAGTGTTACCTTCAGATCGGAGACCATGGCGTTGGTGTTGGATGATTCCGCCATTTGATGCGCTGCGGAGTTGGGGCGGCGCGATTGAGATCTGAAGTCTGCTTGGGCGGCGATTTTGGGGATCTGAGTTTGCTTTCTCAGATGGAGGCTGCAGGTTACCGTTTGGAAGGGCAATTAGGTTTGCCCTTGCTCGTTTTATGGTAGAGGCCGATGCGATACCATCGGCTCTTTTGGGGGTTGTTTGACTTTGACTATCGGCCAGGATAGGTAGAAGCCGATTGCTTGAAAAAGAAGGAACAAGGGAAGAGCCGATTGCTCAGAAGGTGCCAAAATTATTAAATCATACAGAGGAGTTGCGAGGGCAAGTCGTCTTGATGAAAAATACTGCGACAGTTCTGCTCTGCCACAACATGACCCTTCGAAGAAAAACAGAGTGGTTTTGAAATTATCATTACCAAAACCAGGGGGCATGTGTTACCACCCGATTTTGGCCAAATCAGGAGGTGGGCCGTAAGTGAAGATGGGCTTGAAGGATACACACGTGAAGCATATTTGAAGCGGTCTTGCGCTAAGAGTTTGGGCTAGAATTGCCCGTGTATCTGTAATATAGTAGATCGCATCGTGTTAAGAATTAACAGATAGAGTTTAGCCCGTGCACGGTTAGGTGCACGCCTCAATTAGAAAGTCCCTTGGACTATTGATACGTCTCCGACGTATCGATAATTTCTTATGTTCTATGCCATATTATTGATGATACCTACATGTTTTATGCACACTTTATGTCATATTCGTGCATTTTCTGGAGCTAACCTATTAACAAGATGCCGAAGTGCCAGTTCATTGTTTTACTGCTGTTTTTGGTTTCAGAAATCCTAGTAACGAAATATTCTCGGAATTGGACGAAATCAAAGCCCGGGGGCCTATTTTTCCACGAAGCTTCCGGAAGTCCGAAGGACGAGACGAAGAGGGGCCACGGGGTGGCCACACCCTAGGGCGGCGCGGCCCCCCCTGGCCGCGCGGCCTGTGGTGTGGGGCCCTCGTGCCGCCTCTTGACCTACCCTTCCGCCTACTTAAAGCCTCCGTGACGAAACCCCCGGTGCCGAGAGCCACGATACGGAAAACCTTGCGAGACGCCGTCGCCGCCGATCCCATCTCGGGGGATCCGGGAGATCGCCTCCGGCACCACTGCCGGAGAGGGATTCATCTCCCGGAGGACTCTACACCGCCATGGTCGCCTCCGGAGTGATGAGTGAGTAGTCTACCCCTGGACTATGGGTCCATAGCGGTAGCTAGATGGTTGTCTTCTCCTCATTGTGCTTCATTGTTGGATCTTGTGAGCTGCCTAACATGATCAAGATCATCTATATGTAATTCTATATGTTGTGTTTGTCGGGATCCGATGGATAGAGAATACTATGTCATGTTAATTATCAAGTTATTATACATGTGTTGTTTATGATCTTGCATGCTCTCCGTTTCTAGTAGAGGCTCCGGCCAAGTTTTTACTTTTAACTCCAAGAGGGAGTACTTATGCTCGATAGTGGGTTCATGCTGCATTGACACCAGGACGATGTGACGAAAGTTCTAAGGTTGTGTTGTCTTTGTTGCCACTAGGGATAAAACATTGGCGCTATGTCCGAGGATGTAGTTGTTGATTACATTACGCACCATACTTAATGCAATTGTACGTTGCTTAGCAACTTAATGCTGGAGGGGTTCGGATGATAACTTTGAAGGTGGACTTTTTAGGCATAGATGCGGTTGGATGGCGGTCTATGTACTTTGTCGTAATGCCCAATTAAATCTCACTATACTTATCATGTCATGTATGTGCATTGTTATGCCCTCTCTATTTGTCAATTGCCCGATTGTAATTTGTTCACCCAACATGCTTTTATCTTATGGGAGAGACACCTCTAGTGAGCTGTGGACCCCGGTCCATTCTTTTAATACTTGAAATACAAATCTGCTGCAATACTTGTTTTTACTGTTTTCTACTGCAAACAATCATCTTCCACACAATACGGTTAATCCTTTGTTACGGCAAGCCGGTGAGATTGACAACCTCATCTGTTTCGTTGGGGCAAAGTACTTTGGTTGTGTTGTGCGGGTTCCACGTTGGCGCCGGAATCTCCGGTGTTGCGCCGCACTACATCCCGCCGCCATCAACCTTCAACGTGCTTCTTGGCTCCTCCTGGTTCGATTAAACCTTGGTTTCTTACGAGGGAAACTTGCCGCTGTGCGCATCATACCTTCCTCTTGGGGTTGCCCAACGGACGCGTGTCGACAAGACATCGTCAACCACGCGCATCAAGCAAATTTTACGGCGCCGTTGCCGGGGAGATCAAGACACGCTGCAAGGGAGTCTCCACTTCTCAATCTCTTTACTTTGTTTTTGTCTTGCTTTATTTTATTTACTACTTTGTTTGCTGCACTTATATCAAAACACAAAAAAATTAGTTGCTAGCTTTACTTTATTTACTTGTCTTGTTTGCTATATCAAAAACACAAAAAAATTAGTTACTTGCATTTACTTTACTTGATTTCATCATGTTTCCTTTTGATTTTACCGCAAAGAACATACCGGTAGGACAAGGGTCTATAATTGGGAGGAACAATATAGAAGAATTTTTCACCCATGTTAGTACCATTGAAGATTTTGAAGATAGACACTTGGTAGACCTTGCTCCCACTTATGAAATTGCTGCTGCTTGCTTTAGTTACGCTTGTTGGAAACTAAATTTGTTAATCTCAATCCTATAATCCAACACATGTTTCTTACACTTGGTGATATGGAAGAGGGGAAAAGAAAGATTTTGTTTTAGAAACCCTTCTTAGAGAATTTGGTGGTCTAGCAAGAGAAGCTAGAAAGGTCTTTGCTAAATTTAATATGCTTGGTTCTCATACTAATTTTGTTAGTCTCCTTGAAAAGATGGACATGGATAGAATAAGATACACTAATAATATTAATGATGGTGGGGAGATCAAAGCACCAATACCATGTAAACTCCTAGCTATGAATGATGCACTAGAACATAACTATGCTTGGCTTGTTCCTGAAAATTTGTTTGATGAGAGTAGCAAGCCCAAGACTAATGAAAAGGGAGACGCTGAAACTTATGTATCCAATATACTTTGCATGGTTGAGAAAACTCCAAACCCCGCTGTAGGTGCACCACCCTTCGATAATACTTGAGATACACTTTACGCGCCTAGGCTGAAAGGCGTTAAGAAAAGCGCTTATGGGAGACAACCCATGTTTTTACCTACAGTACTTTGTTTTATATTTGTGTCTTGGAAGTTGTTTACTACTGTAGCAACCTCTCCTTATCTTAGTTTTATGTTTTGTTGTGCCAAGTAAAGTCTTTGATAGAAAAGTAAGTACTAGATTTGGATTACTGCGCAGAAACAGATTTCTTTGCTGTCACGAATCTGGGTCTAATTCTCTGTAGGTAACTCAGAAAATTATGCCAATTTACGTGAGTGATCCTCAGATATGTACGCAACTTTCATTCAATTTGAGCATTTTCGTTTGAGCAAGTCTGGTGGCCTAATAAAATCCATCTTTACGGACTGTTCTGTTTTGACAGATTCTGTCTTTTATTTCGCATTGCCTCTTTTGCTATGTTGGATGAATTTCTTTGATCCATTAATGTCCAGTAGCTTTATGCAATGTCCAGAAGTGTTAAGAATGATTGTGTCACCTCTGAACATGTGAATTTTTATTATGCACTAACCCTCTAATGAGTTGTTTCGAGTTTGGTGTGGAGGAAGTTTTCAAGGATCAAGAGAGGAGTATGATGCAATATGATTAAGGAGAGTGAAAGCTCTAAGCTTGGGGATGCCCCGGTGGTTCACCCCTGCATATATCTAAGAAGACTCAAGCGTCTAAGCTTGGGGATGCCCAAGGCATCCCCTTCTTCATCGACAACATTATCGGGTTCCTCCCCTGAAACTATATTTTTATTCGGCCACATCTTATGTACTTTGCTTGGAGCGTCGGTTTGTTTTTGTTTTTGTTTTGTTTGAATAAAATGGATCCTAGCATTCACTTTATGGGAGAGAGACACGCTCCGCTGTTGCATATGGACAAATATGTCCTTAGGTTCTACTCATAGTATTCATGGCGAAGTTTCTCCTTCGTTAAATTGTTATATGGTTGGAATTGGAAAATGCTACATGTAGTAACTCTAAAATGTCTTGGATAATTTGATACTTGGCAATTGTTGTGCTCATGTTTAAGCTCTTGCATCATATACTTTGCACCCATTAATGAAGAAATACTTAGAGCTTGCTAATTTGGTTTGCATATTTGGTTTCTCTAGAGTCTAGATAACATCTAGTATTGAGTTTTGAACAACAAGGAAGACGGTATGGAGTCTTATAATGTTTACCATATGTCTTTTATGTGAGTTTTGCTGTACCGTTCATCCTTGTGTTTGTTTCAAATAGCCTTGCTAGCCTAAACCTTGTATCGAGAGGGAATACTTCTCATGCATCCAAAATACTTGAGCCAACCACTATGCCATTTGTGTCCACCATACCTACCTACTACATGGTATTTATCCGCCATTCCAAAGTAAATTGCTTGAGTGCTACCTTTAAAATTCCATCATTCACCTTTGCAATATATAGCTCATGGGACAAATAGCTTAAAAACTATTGTAGTATTGAATATGTACTTATGCACTTTATCTCTTATTAAGTTGCTTGTTGAGCGGTAACCATGTTTACGGGGACGCCATCAACTATTTCTTGTTGGATATCATGTGAGTTGCTATGCATGTCCGTCTTGTGCGAAGCAAGAGAGATCTACCACCTTCATGGTTGGAGCATGCATATTGTTAGAGAAGAACTTTGGGCCGCTAACTAAAGCCATGATTCATGGTGGAAGTTTCGGTTTGGACACATATCCTCAATCTCATATGAGAATAATAATTGTTGCCACATGCTTATGCATAAAAGAGGAGTCCATTATCTGTTGTCCATGTTGTCCCGGTATGGATGTCTAAGTTGAGAATAATCAAAAGCGAGAAATCCAAAATGCGAGCTTTCTCCTTAGACCTTTGTACGGGCGGCATGGAGGTACCCCATTGTGACACTTGGTCAAAACATGTGCATTGCAAAGATCCGGTAGTCCAAGTTAATTAGGACAAGGTGCGGGCACTATTAGTATACTATGCATGAGACTTGCAACTTGTAAGATATAACTTTCATAACTCATATGCTTTATTACTACCGTTGACAAAATTGTTTCATGTTTTCAAAATAAAAGCTCTAGCACAAATATAGCAATCGATGCTTTCCTCTTTGAAGGACCATTCTCTTTACTTTTATGTTGAGTCAGTTCACCTATCTCTCTCCACCTCAAGAAGCAAACACTTGTGTGAACCGTGCATTGATTCTTACATACTTGCATATTGTACTTGTTATATTACTCTATGTTGACTATTATCCATGAGATATACATGTTACAAGTTGAAAGCAACCGCTGAAACTTAATCTTCCTTTGTGTTGCTTCAATACCTTTACTTTGATTTATTGCTTTATGAGTTAACTCTTATGCAAGACTTATTAATACTTGTCTTGAAGTACTATTCATGAAAAGTCTTTGCTTTATGATTCACTTGTTTACTCATGTCATCACCATTGTTTTGATCGCTGCATCCACTACATATGTTTACAAATAGTATGATCAAGGTTATGATGGCATATCACTTCAGAAATTATCTTTGTTATCGTTTTACCTGCTCGGGACGAGCGAGAACTAAGCTTGGGGATGCTTGATACGTCTCAGACGTATCGATAATTTCTTATGTTCTATGCCATATTATTGATGATACCTACATGTTTTATGCACACTTTATGTCATATTCGTGCATTTTACGGAACTAACCTATTAACAAGATGCCGAAGTGCCGGTTCTTGTTTTACGCTGTTTTTGGTTTCGAAATCCTAGTAACGAAATATTCTCGGAATTGGACGAAATCAAAGCCCGGGGGCCTATTTTTCCACGAAGCTTCCGGAAGTCCGAAGACGAGACGAAGAGGGGCCACGAGGTGGCCACACCCTAGGGCGGCGCGGCCCCGCCTTGGCCGCGCGGCCTCGTGGTGTGGGGCCCTCGTGCCGCCTCTTGACCTACCCTTCCGCCTACTTAAAGCCTCCGTGACGAAACCCCCGGTGCCGAGAGCCACGATACGGAAAACCTTGCGAGACGCCGTCGCCGCCGATCCCATCTCGGGGGATCCGGGAGATCGCCTCCGGCACCCTGCCGGAGAGGGGATTCATCTCCCGGAGGACTCTACACCGCCATGGTCGCCTCCGGAGTGATGAGTGAGTAGTCTACCCCTGGACTATGGGTCCATAGCGGTAGCTAGATGGTTGTCTTCTCCTCATTGTGCTTCATTGTTGGATCTTGTGAGCTGCCTAACATGATCAAGATCATCTATATGTAATTCTATATGTTGTGTTTGTCGGGATCCGATGGATAGAGAATACTATGTCATGTTAATTATCAAGTTATTATACATGTGTTGTTTATGATCTTGCATGCTCTCCGTTTCTAGTAGAGGCTCTGGCCAAGTTTTTACTTTTAACTCCAAGAGGGAGTACTTATGCTCGATAGTGGGTTCATGCTGCATTGACACACGGGACGGTGACGAGAAAGTTCTAAGGTTGTGTTGTGCTTGTTGCCACTAGGGATAAAACATTGGCGCTATGTCCGAGGATGTAGTTGTTGATTACATTACGCACCATACTTAATGCAATTGTGCGTTGTTAGCAACTTAATGCTTGGAGGGGTTCGGATGATAACTCTGAAGGTGGACTTTTTAGGCATAGATGCGGTTGGATGGCGGTCTATGTACTTTGTCGTAATGCCCAATTAAATCTCACTATACTTATCATGTCATGTATGTGCATTGTTATGCCCTCTCTATTTGTCAATTGCCCGACTGTAATTTGTTCACCCAACATGCTTTTATCTTATGGGAGAGACACCTCTAGTGAGCTGTGGACCCCGGTCCATTCTTTTAATACTTGAAATACAAATCTGCTTGCAATACTTGTTTTTACTGTTTTCTCTGCAAACAATCATCTTCCACACAATACGGTTAATCCTTTGTTACAGCAAGCCGGTGAGATTGACAACCTCACTTGTTTCGTTGGGGCAAAGTACTTTGGTTGTGTTGTGCGGGTTCCACGTTGGCGCCGGAATCTCCGGTGTTGCGCCGCACTACATCCCGCCGCCATCAACCTTCAACGTGCTTCTTGACTCCTACTGGTCCGATTAAACCTTGGTTTCTTACTGAGGGAAACTTGCCGCTGTGCGCATCACACCTTCCTCTTGGGGTTCCCAACGGACGCGTGTCGAACGAAAAGACAATACGTCAACCACGCGCATCAACTATAAATATGTATCTAGGGTTATCGAGAAAGGAGGACAATCATCGTTCAATCAAACACAAATGAGGCGCATCGCCACCCCTTCCTTCAAGGGTTTCTTCCGGGTAAGCATCATGCTGCCTAGATCGCATCTCGCGATCTAGGCAGTATACGTTTATTCGTCTACCTTGTGCTACTCGTGCTGAAGCGTTGTTGATGGCGAGTAGCACTACTTATCTTTAGGTGTTTAGGGGCTTGCATTGATGCTTTCTCGCGCATATCTGCTTGGCAATGCCGTCCCTCGACACCTAGCTGCCCTTACGCCTATCCAGGTGTAAGGGCAGCATCTTGCTTGTTCGTTACTTAGCAGATCCAATCCGTTATAGTTGCTCCTTGTTCCGCAAGGATTAGTTTAATATCCGCATGATTAGGCCTTATGCTGGGGTCGGACGATCCGGTAGTGCGTTAGGTGTTGTTTACCGTTCCTACAAGGGATGTTCCGGGAATTAACGTAATGTTGGTTTTTAGGCCTCTTGTAGGGGTAGTTTTCATCATCTTTCGTATCTGCTAGGCCCAACTACGCGTAGGACGTTCCGGTTATGCGGTGAAAACCCTAAACTGTTGTAGATTGGTTTAGCTTTGTTTTGATCAAGCAGGTTCCCCATGCTATTGCAAATCCAACATGAACCATGGGGCGATCGGCTCTTTGAGCCGATCCACAGGGAAACCTGAGAGCCGATAGGGCTCGTATTTAATGTTTACGTGTCTACCATGCAGGAACAATCAAAGCAATCTAACACCTTCCTGATCGGGTCTAGGTCAGGTGGCACGCCCTAGCAACCGCCAGGACGTGGCTGGAAGACTTGCGGGACGACGCGAGGTGTCAGGGTCCACTAAGCGGCCTTGGGAGCCTCCCGGCTCTTCGTGTTGCTTAACCATTGCCCGCCGGTGGGTTTTGGCAGGTAACAGTTTGTAACATCCCAAATTTTTAAACAAAGAGAAAATGAATTTCCCTATTTTCCAAATTTTGGAACCAACAAAAACTTTTACTAAACTAAGTTAGGAGCATAGTGCTCATGCGTGGGTGTGATGATTCTTGCCATGATTGTTTGTTAAAGTATTTTGGAAATGATCTTAAACCCTAAACCCTACCCTTTTCAACATATGAGAAACAAATAGAAAACAAAACAAAATAAGGGAAAAAGCATATGAGAGAAAATAGCTATCTTTGCAAATAATCAATCATGCCATGATCTATCTTGTTTAGATGGCTTGAAGAACCTCAACAAACCAACCTATCACCTGCCAACTAAATCTAAGGTGAAACCAAAAATAAAACCAATTTATGCATAGAGGCATATGTGGCACATAGCCATAATGGTAAATCTTACCATATGCCCTCATACCTTACCCAAAGGGTTTGAAACTTTTACCAAACTCAATCTAACCTTAGATAGAGCCTAACACATGCCCAATTAGATCAAGTGAACCAAAATAGAAAAATAAGAAAAATCCAATTCACCACATAGATGTGTTTATGGACATTTTGCAAATCTTTACCCTAGACCATTTTGGTTTGCACCATTAGTTGTACTATGTTACTAAACACTTATAAACACTTTTGGAATCAAAGAAACTCAAATCAAAGCAAATTTGAAATCAAATTTTGCTCACATACAATAATGGTCAAATCTGCCATTTGTAATCTGATCACTACTTTGAGCCTTTGTATTTAGAGATTTTCAAACCAAACAATTCCAACTCTTTGCACCTCATCCAAGTACACCTCAAGGTGAACAACTTTGGTAAAGACCACCAGTACCAATTCATCCTAGATCAAAAGTTATGCTCAAGCCAAGATGAGACTTTGAAGCAAAACTAAGATCATCCCCTTTTGCAATTTTGCAATTCTTTTTATTTTTGATTGCCACCACCACCAATGTGTGTTGTGGATCATCTGAAGCAAGTCCAATCCATCCCTATCACCATTTTTCAAATTTACATGCACAAGGCAATTGGACAAAAACTTGGTGATCCAATTCAAATTCAAACCAAATTCACTATTCTCAAGAGTGCTAGCCAAACCCTACTCACCATTTGCCTCTACTATGTTCCCTGGTCCTATCTAACCCTAACCCCTGCATAGCAACCCTAGGAGGAGGGCAAGCATGGCCAAACCCTAGCCATGCCGGCCATGTTCCCATAGACATGCCTCCCCTCTTTTCTCTCCACCCTAACCCCTGCAAACATGCCCTACTGGACCCCCTTGGCCCCCTGAGCGTGCCTACACTCGCCATTGGTCGAGCGGTGGACGGCAGAGGCCAGACCAATGCGCGCCCGCGACGCCCTGGCGCGACAGGAACAGCATGGCCATGCCATCGCGTGTCTGCTGGGGCGCGCCACGGCCACGCGTCGCCTCGCCACCTCGCGCCACCCCTGGCCCCCTTCTCTTCACGTTGAGCCTCCTCGTGCCACCGTAAACTCGCCAGACATGCTTGCGACACCGACCCGCGCCCGCCGCTGCCGGAGACGACAACCGCATCCCGCCATTGCCGCGCAGCACTCCGCGACCACCCGACCGTGTTGGGCACCGCCTAGCCTAGACGACGCCGCCCAGAGGACCGCCAGGAACCGCAGAACAGTACGTCGCCATCGCCTACCTCCCTACGCCGCCGCAGCACCCGCGCCCTGGTCGCCATTGCCGCAGTACACTGCCCCTCCTCCGCGCCTATAAAAGGAGACCCCTCTTCGACCATTTCTTCACACCACCGCACTCACCTCACCTCCCTCGACCCCCTCGACTACTCCCCCACCCCGATTAGCCACTGGAGCCACCCAATTGCACCATCACTGCCATGAGCCGCCGCGGAAGCTCGCCGTCGATTGGAGCCCTCCCCGGAGACGCCGCCGGTGCCAGGGAGTTCACCGCCGACTACACCTTCCTCGAGCCTACTGCCAACCATCGCTGGAGCCACGGTGAGCCCTCCGACCCCCTAGCCTCGCCGCGCCAGTGAGCTCCTCTCGCCGGTGACGACGACGATCCCCAGCTGTTGGATCATCCTCTAATCATGCGGCTCGGTTTGAATCATACCGTTTCGCCCTTTATGTTAGGCTGACGCGTGGACCCCAGCGTCAGGCGGCCCGCGCACGCGAGACGTGCAGCTGGGCTGGCCCATCTCCTTTTCTCTGTTTAGCCCAACTTGCTTTCCCGCCTAAGCCCATTCGTTCAAATTCAAATATTTCGAATTTAATTAATTTGCTCACAGATGCCATGTTCAAATTGAAATAGAAATAAATCTACTGGGCCAAATTTAATAAATTTTATATATTTGGAAAGCTGATAAAAGTATCTAAATAACTACACTGGTCCCAACTCTAGATTATTTGTAGAATTAATGTGACAAAAATAACAAAGCAGGGCCTTTTGCAAGTTCAAACAATTATTAAAAATCAACCAAAAATGCTTTTGAGTTGATTCCAACTCTCAAAAATCATATTTCACATTGTCTATCAGAATATATAAAAATATGACATAGTTGTTTGTATGATCATGGTCTAGATGTGAAAATGGCTCTATGGCTAATTCTAGTCCATTTAAATTGATCTAAATAAATTATTAAATATTATGGGAGCTATTCTCTCATTTAAATCTTGTCTCCAATAACTCAATATGAGGTAGTGACTATGGTCTAAGTGATCTCATATTGAATTGTGTGATGACATTAAATCATTACTATGTTAGGATTAAATTGTATGAGGGTAGCACCTCATTTAAATTATTTTCCCAATTGATGATTATGAAGAAGTTGACCTTGGTCAACCTAGGTCATATATTATTAATTAAGGGAATTAAATCTTAACAAGATTCAATGAGAGGAAATTATTTCTCCAAAGAATTAAATAGCAACACTAAATAATATATTGTAATGAGAGGAAATTATTTTTCTTAAAGAAGAAAACAAAGTCAACCAACCTAATAATAATGTTGTGATGCTAGCCTAGCTTGTGTGAGTCATATGTGTGCTTAGTCTAGTATTAAGCCTTGTTTGGTGATTGTGTGTATCGTATTCGTTTTTAGACGCTTGTACCAAGGAGTATCCAGAGGAGGAGGAGGTCTACTTTCAAGGAGAAGAAGACCACTTTGATCAATACGCCAACCAAGGCAAGCTAATATTCTTGCACGTGCAAAGCTCTCTTGAGCAAGGCACCATTTCCTTTAGTTTATGTGCAATGATCCCATCCCAAGTTTTACCCTTCAATCTTTTACTTTGTTTATCAAAGCTTACTTTTATAGTTAACTTTGGTCTAAGTATAGAGTAGAGCAAGAGTATCAAACTTAGCCTAAAAATATTATGAGTTAAGTAGCACCCCTCATGACTAGTTGCTAGTGCTAACAAATAAAATTGACTACTCTAGATAGGAACCGGTGAAATGAAATGACTTTAAAAACCTTGGAATGATGAGTCATTCTATTGAAAGATTTTGAAGGTGAATATGACTTGTGAATGACATGGTGAACTTTACAAAAACTGATGGTTGGGTTCGGATGCGATACCATTCCAATTTACAAGTACCCCCACAATACCTGATTATGGGTAGGGCTTAACTGGAAGTTTATGTGTCTTAGTATGGGTTCCCTCTAAACAAGCGTCATCGGGGTTATGCCGAAAGCTGCCTTTACAACAAAAGAAATGATGTGAAATGAGGTGAATGTCCGGCCCAAGCCCTGTGCAGTTCCCAGGCTGACCGTTTGTCTTCACTGGGAGGCCAAGCTCATGGGGAGAGGTGCCTATACTAGGATATGTAAGTGAAAGGTTATGGCTGATGATCCGCGTACTGAGTTACGATTATTCAGGGTATCCCTGACGGATGTAATCAAATGTTGTGGCACAAGTGTGCAACCTCTGCAGAGTGTAAACCTATTCGAATAGCCGTGTCCATGGTTATGGACGATTGGAAAGGTCATACTGTTCCGTCATTAGATCAATTTTCAAAAATGTGACATGTGAAGGGTGACTTGTGACTTGAACTTGAAAGGTGAATGGTGACTTTGACTTGAATTACAACAGAGCGGTGGGAATGACACTAATGTTCCCACTTGAGTTAGTTAGCAATTGAAGAGTCTTTTACTAAATGTTTATGAACTAAAATTGGCTTTATGCAAATAAACCTAGAGCTTAGCACCCCTTGAATAAAATTGATAAGTACTTACATTAGTATTAGTTTGCGAGTACTTTAAAGTACTCACGGCTGTGTCCCTGGCTATTCAAATGGCCAGACTATGAAGAGGAGCAGCAGTATCAAGATGATGGACAGCAGGACGTCTACGACAACTAGGACTACTCCTGACGTCAAGCGTTGGCCTGTGGACTAGATAGTCCGCTACTACTTCGCTTCCGCTATTTGTGATGTTCGTTGATCAATAGATCAACTATTGTTGTAATATTGGATCATGTGATCTACTTTTGTAAGATGATTATGGGTTGTAATGAATGATGACTTATGATATTCAACTGTTATGTCTCGCAACAACAATCTTCCTGGGATTGCGATGTATGGCATAATAGGCATCTGGACTTAAAAATCCGGGTGTTGACAACATGCCCGAAGCATGTCTTCCAAGATTTGGTTACTCGCTTAGTTTGTCCACCAATCTGTGGGTGGTAAGCAGTAATGAAGTTCAATTGTGTGCCTAGGACTTAATGGATTTTCTTCCAAAATATTGAGGTGAATTGAGTGCCTCGATCAGAAACAATATTCTTAGGAAATCCATGCAAGCAAACAATTATGGACATGCATAACTCAGCCAATTTATCCCCATTTAAAAAGTCTTCATCACAATAAACGGAGCTAATTTTGTCAATCGATCTACGATGACCCAAACAGAATCATATCTTGACGATGTCCTCAGAAGGCCTGTAATGAAGTCTATCCCAATTTCTTCCCATATCCACTCAGGGATCTCAAGTGGTTTAATCAATCCAGCCGGCTTCTGATGCTTAGCCTTGACCCTTTGGCAGACATTACATCGTTAAACATACTCATCAATTTCTCATTTCATGCTTGACCACTAGAAACTATCTCGAACATCATAATACATCTTCGTACTCCTGGGTGTATGGATTATGTTGATTCATGTGCTTCCTTCATGATTGAACCATTCATCTCCCTTTGGTCTGGCACCAGTAAACGATCTCGGAACCAAATATTTCCCTTTTCATCCTCCTTATACTCAAGTGCTTCTCCCAACTTGATGTTTTCTCGAATCTCTTCGATTCACTTGTCATTTTTTCTGAGCTTCTCTAACTTGATCCTCTAAAGTGAATTTGACTTCTAGAATATCCTCAGTCTCAATGAGGCTCACATTCAGATTTAATTTCCTAAATTCCTCATGCAATCTGGTTGAGCTTCTGGATCATTAGGTTATTGCAATAAACCTTTCCGCTCAACGCATCAACTACGACATTGTTTTTTTAGGGTGACAAGTTACGCATTGTAGTCCTTAATATTCTATCCATCTCCTTTCCCTGAGGTTCGAATCTAGTTGAGTGAAAATGTACTTCAACCTTTTGTGATCTGTATATATTTCACAAGGTTACCAATAAGGCAGTGCCTCCAAATCTTCAAAGCATGTACCACGGAAGCCAACTCTAAGTCATGGGTAGGATAGTTCACCTCATGAGGACGTAATTGCTTGGATGCATAATACACTACCTTTCCTTGTTGCATGAGCACACAACCCAATACTTGTTTGGAAGCATCACAACAGACTTCAAAATCCTTCCGAATATATGGCAGTATTAGCACTGAAGCAGATGTCAATCTTCTCTTGAGTTCTTGGAAACTCGTTTCACAAGCTGGCGTCCACTCGAACTTGTTATCCTTCTTGATAAATTGTGTCATCGGCCTTGCAATTCTTGAGAAATCTTGTATGAGGCGGTGGTAGTATCCTGCAAGTCCAAGGAAACTTCGTATCTCTGACACGTTCTTCGGTTGTTTCCAACTAAGTATTGAATCCACTTTAGCTGGATCCACTGCTACTCCTTCGACCGAGATGACATGACCAAGAAAATCTACTTGCTTTAGCCAGAACTCACAGTTCCTAAACTTGGCATAGAGTTGATGTTGTCTAAACCTTTCGAGAATAATCCGAAGGTGTTTCTCGTGCTCTTGTTCATTACGGGAGTTGAGCAACACATCGTCAATGAACATGACAACAAACTTATCTAAGCAATCCATGAAACACTTTGTTCAGAAGATTCATGAAGTAAGCTGGTGCATTCCTGAGTCCAAATGACATCACCAAAAACTTATACAGACTATACCGAGTAACAAAAGTTGTCTTAGGGATGTCTTCTGGTCGGATCTTCAACTGATGGTATTCTAAGAGCTATCTTTGAGAAGACAGAAGCTCCTTTCAACTAATCAAACAAATCGTTGATCCTCGGAAAGGATATTTGTTTTTATAGTTACTTTATTTAGGGCACGGTAATCCATGCACATGTGCATGGTACCATCATTATTCTTCACAAACATAACTGATTCTCCGCAAGGTGAGGTGCTTGGTCTAATATATCTGTCCTCTATAAGCTCATGAATTTGCTTCTTCATCTCAGTTATCTCATTTGTTGGCATTCTATACGGTCTCTTTGCAATAGGAATAGTGCCTGACACTAACTCGATGGCAAACTCTATATCATGATCTGGTG
Organism: Lolium rigidum; assembly: GCF_022539505.1. Lineage (NCBI taxonomy): Eukaryota > Viridiplantae > Streptophyta > Magnoliopsida > Poales > Poaceae > Lolium > Lolium rigidum. The sequence continues at coordinate 135,720,840 of NC_061514.1, forward strand.
GAAGACCTGGCAACTCCCCTGGAAAAACATCTGGGTATTCCTTAATCGCTCTAACATATGCCACATCCACCTTCATCAGGTTGTTCAACAAGCTAACTTTTGCGGTATGGGGTGCTAATTCAGCTTGTAGTCCACAATGTTACCTCCATCTTAAGTGTCAACATGATCAGTACCATGGACTTCACCATCCACATGGTTATCTTCAAAAGTTGGTCCACATCCATGTACACTTTTGTGCATGCCTCCTTTGCGACTAAAACCTCGGTGGGCATTCATGATGCTATCGCTCCGGGTCAGGATAGACGAGAGGGAAATAACTAACCCATAACCAAAGATATAAGAAACTAATCATGGAAAATGCAATTGAAGCTCCAAGCAAATTGTTTTGCAAAATGATATTTTAGTATGACTACATAAAACAACAAACAAATATAGTCGACACTCATAAAAAATCATCTAACATATCTAGTACCTATCTAAAGGGTTCTATAAAAATTCATCCTATATGGTTGTCTTCTCTTGGCATCTTCAACGTTGAAGAGTGATGTGCTTGATATATGACTCTTGAATCCATGTGTTCTTGAGATGACTTCTCCTAGATAGGATATGGTATACTAAAGAAGTAGTTAGGGAAGAAAAATCAAAACACAACGGTGAACAAGGTGAGACAAGGAATAGCAATAGTCAAGAATTAGACTACGAGGTTTTTCATAAATAAATAGTTTTTTCCAAATTGTCCTCACGGTTTTCCATTCTAACTAAGGCCACGTGACTAAGGTCTATGTTGGCTCTGATACCACTTGTAACACCCCGGCCACCCCCATCTGTGCCAAAGGTTCTCCCTACCCGTAGGCAACCACCTCATCTGTGGTACGTCGACATCAACACCTAAGGCTGACTAACTTACTTAACCAAGTTAGTGCCCATATAGCATGTGGTTGTACGGTTGTCACAATCTTCAAACCATGAGTTATTAGGACCCTTATGTGGCACGAACGACGGATTGCCTCCTCCAGCTTGTGAAGGGCCAATCGCTCCTTCAACAAAGGAACAACAATGGCCAACCAGCCCACTCAACAATTTTCAAAAGGGTGTGTGTGTTTGACCCGAAGGTCGATCAATACCCTCCAAAGAGGCAATAGAAAGTATCCTAATGATTATTTAACATGCTAAGCAACTCTACTCTATTAGGATTATTATACAATCTCTACTCAGGGTATCAAGTAAAAGGCGACAAGCGAATCAGGGTTAGTGTATCAATTGACATGCTAGATACTGGAATAAAATAGCATATGTATTTGTAAAACATAAAATAACATGCAATTTGTAAAGGTGGGGTAAACATGATGAGAGGGCATGCATTCGTTGTCGTCGAAAAACCCTTCTTTGTAGTCTTGGTTCAGAAGGTTCCTTGTCACTCTACTCGTCATAAGAATAAACCACAAATAAATACAATGTGAATAAACACCAATAAGATTCAAATAGGAAACCGTTCGACATACAAAGCATACAAGAAGTAGACCAGAACGACTCGTACGGGATTTGGGTTAACTAAGCATATAGCATGGTGATCGCTCCATATTGGACAACAAAATATTTTTAGCAAACATATTTACCCAATGTATATAGATGTTATAGTCTTAATATGTACTACCTTCACCCCAAAGCTTAAGACTTATATTTTTTTGAAAAGTCAAACCAAATAAAGTTTGACCAAACATTTAGAATAATATATCAACAAATATACTATAATATTTTTTAGATACCACATGAAAATATATTTCAATCTAATGATATTGATTTTATATTTTGCATGTTAATGATTTTTATTAAAAACTTAGTAATTTGACTTTCTAAAAATAATATAAGCCTTAAGCTTTGGGATGGAGGTAGTAATGCACAAGCAAATAAATAATTACCCACAAGCTAGACACACCACATGCAGCAATAACCCACTCTGATTTAAAGTACATTATGTAAATAAATCAACAAGTAGATCAACCTGGAAATACATAACATCTAGCCAAGCTACTTTATTTAAATCCATTATCTTATAAGCAAGGAGCTCACCGCATAGTGAAGAAGTACATGCGTATAGACAATTATCTTTCTCACTCTAAGATACAAGCATGTTAAAACATGATAATATTATGGTGAAATGTGTGAACAACAAAATGGTTCTAATGACAGTAACCAAACTACAACAGTGGCTAACTATATCGAGATCATATTACTAATATCTAGTAATTAACTCTATAACTAGGCATAGCATTTGTAAGCAAATAATCCTATTATGACTAAACTTAGTCAATCATGAGTAGTAGAATGCATGCAACAGTATCCTAGGAATACACCAACTTACAGGAATACTACATGATCAAGACAATTAAGCACCATAATTCAAATCACTTTGAATTGGGTCAAATTCACATGTATTTCAAAGTAGTTTTATTAAATATAGATGGTATTCAAGAACTAGCACCTCTGCTACTTGGTAGGGTCATTTGACAACTTTTCTGTGTTGGGTTCATGTGGATTAGAGGTGTGCATGGTACCCTACAAAGCTGATGCCATCGAATGGCATTCAGTTCATGTCCGCGCAGTCAAGTAGCACGATATATACTCTCGGAGATGTTCTCTAGGAGGTAGGCGAAGCTGATGAACCGAGTTCAAAGGGTAGTCGAGTACGTCGTCCGTGATCAGGGGCTTGTCCTTCTGGTTCCCTGGATCATCTCCATTCCTCCTCGTGGTCTTGGTCTTCTAGTCGCAGCAGTCGTCTTCCCGTGGTCGTTCGTCGGGAACGCGAACGGATTTGGGCGGCGGCCTGGCAGATCTACGTGAGATTGGATCAGGCTAAGGGCTTATGACTCGGGTGGAAGTACCTGATGCAAAGAAAAGAGTTTCTACTTTGTGTGTTTATGGCGTTTATTGCTGGACGTTTAGCGTTCGTGACATGCTGCACTACGGGAAAATCAGGCGCTGCCGTGCAGCCAAACTTTGCCGTGAGCTGCTGCACGGCAAAGATTTCTTTGCCGTGCGTAGCAGAAAGAGCGCACGGCAACGAAAAAATGCACGGCAAAGTATTAGCGCAGCGCACGGCAAAGAAACATATCACGGCAAAGAAAGATATGGCGCACGGCAAAGAAGGGTCTCACGGCAAAGAATTGGAGAAGCGCACGGCAAAGATTTTGGGACGGCAAAGTCCCTGCAAGCCGCACGGCAAAGAAACAGCGCACGGCAAAGGCCTGGGCACTGCCGTGCGGCCAAACTTTGCCGTGCAGACAGACAAGTTGCACGGCAAAGGGTCCTTTGCCGTGCGCTTCTCCCTTTGCCGTGCGCCATTATACTTTTTTTTTGTTTTTCTAACTATTTTATTTCATCTACTACTTATATTTATTTTGTTAATTAGTTTTTCTTTTTGATGACTATTTATTACACTATGTGAAATACAAAATTAGTCTCCATGCTCATCCCCCACATATATCAGGGTTCCGGTGCTCCGGCGGCCGTCCCCCTCCTTCCCCCCCAAAACAGCGGGACGGCGGGTCTACCCCCTAGATTTCTCCGCGCGACGTTCCACCAATATACCTTTTCATAGGTTTAGGTTTGTTTAGTCCATGGACATATGGAAAATCATGTGTGGTACCCTTTGGCACAGTCTAGCCCCCGATATACCCGCGGCGGGACACTTCACCGTACACGTCCAGGAATCTGTTAAGTGTTATCGCCCGAAGGTGAGGAATGTCAGACCGCGGGGATCCATGCCATGCACCATTTGGTGAATTACACCTAGCATCACACTTTGAAACATAGAATAGGTCCACATGCAAGGTTTGGTGGGGTTCCGGTGCTCCGGCGGTCGTTCTCCCCCTCCTCCCCCAAAACAGCGGAACGTGTGCCCCGGCGGGTCTACCCCCTAGATTTCTCCGCGCGAGGGTGCACCAATGTACCTTTTCATTCTTTTAGGTTTGTTTAGTACATATACACATGGAGAACCAAAGATTGGGACCCTTTGGCACATATACCAGCAGCCTAGAGCCATTATCACACGATCGACGGTGTGCCTGGTCTATCGGTTAGGGTTAGGTGTAGGGTTAGGGCTAGGGTTTAGGGGCCAGGGCTAGGGTTTAGGTTAAAGGGTAAGTATTTATGGTTAGGTTTAGGTTTAGGGTTTAGGGTTAGGGTTAGGGTTTATGATGCATGGTTCTGCAGCTCCGGCGTCGTGGTTTAGGGATTTAGAGGGGTTTAGGGCTCGAAGCCTCCCCAGTTTAGGGTTTAGGGTTTAGGGGAGCTACTTTTGCACCATTAGACCTTGCACCACACTTTGACACATATCATAGGTCCACATGCAAGGTTTGGTGGGGTTCCGGTGCTCCGGCGGTCGTTATCCCCCTCCTCCCCCCAAAACAGCGGAACGCGTGCCCCGCGGGTCTACCCCCTAGATTTCTCCGCGCGAGGGTGCACCAATGTAACTTTTCATAGGTTTAGGTTTGTTTAGTACATATACACATGGAGAACCAAGATTGGGACCCTTTGGCACAGTCTAGCCCCCGATATACCCGCGGCGGGACACTTCGACCGTACACGTCCAGGGAATCGGTAAGTGTTATCGCCCGAAGGTGAGGAATGTCGACCGGGGATCCATGCCATGCACCATTTGGTGAATTACACCTAGCATCACACTTTGACACATAGAATAGGTCCACATGCAAGGTTTGGTGGGGTTCCGGTGCTCCGGCGGTCGTTCTCCCCTCCTCCCCCCAAAACAATGGAACGTGTGCCTCGGCGGGTCTACCCCCTAGATTTCTCCGCGCGAGGGTGCACCAATGTAACTTTTCATTCCTTTAGGTTTGTTTAGTACATATACACATGGAGAACCAAGATTGGGACCCTTTGGCACATACACCCGCAGCTAGAGCCATTATCACACGATCGACGGTGAGCCGGATCTATCGGTTAGGGTTAGGTGTAGGGTTAGGGCTAGGGTTTAGGGGGTAGGGCTAGGGTTTAGGTTAAGGGGTAAGTATTTATGGTTAGGTATAGGTTTAGGGTTTAGGGTTAGGGTTAGGGTTTATGATGCATGGTTCGCGAGCTCCGGCGTCGTGGTTTAGGGATTTAGAGGGGTTTAGGGCTCGAAGCCTCCCAGCTTAGGGTTTAGGGTTTAGGGGAGCTACTTTTGCACCATTAGACCTTGCACCACACTTTGAAACATATCATAGGTCCACATGCAAGGTTTGGTGGGGTTCCGGTGCTCCGGCGGTCGTTATCCCCCTCCTTCCCCCCCCAAAACAGCGGGACGGCGGGTCTACCCCCTAGATTTCTCCGCGCGACGTTCCACCAATATACCTTTTCATAGGTTTAGGTTTGTTTAGTCCATGGACATATGGAAAATCATGTGTGGTACCCTTTGGCACAGTCTAGCCCCGATATACCCGCGGCGGGACACTTCACCGTACACGTCCAGGAATCGCTAAGTGTTATCGCCCGAAGGTGAGGAATGTCGGACCGCGGGGATCCATGCCATGCACCATTTGGTGAATTACACCTAGCATCACACTTTGACACATATAATAGGCACATGCAAGGTTTGGTGGGGTTCCGGTGCTCCGGCGGTCGTTATCCCCTCCTCCCCCAAAACAACGGAACGTGTGCCCCGGCGGGTCTACCCCCTAGATTTCTCCGCGCGAGGGTGCACCAATGTAACTTTTCATTCTTTTAGGTTTGTTTAGTACATATACACATGGAGAACCAAAGATTGGGACCCTTTGGCACATATACCAGCAGCTAGAGCCATTATCACACGATCGACGGTGTGCCCGGTCTATCGGTTAGGGTTAGGTGTAGGGTTAGGGCTAGGGTTTAGGGGCCAGGGCTAGGGTTTAGGTTAAAGGGTAAGTATTTATGGTTAGGTTTAGGTTTAGGGTTTAGGGTTAGGGTTAGGGTTTATGATGCATGGTTCTGCAGCTCCGGCGTCGTGGTTTAGGGATTTAGAGGGGTTTAGGGCTCGAAGCCTCCCCAGCTTAGGGTTTAGGGTTTAGGGGAGCTACTTTTGCACCATTAGACCTTGCACCACACTTTGACACATATCATAGGTCCACATGCAAGGTTTGGTGGGGTTCCGGTGCTCCGGCGGTCGTTATCCCCCTCCTCCCCCCAAAACAATGGAACGCGTGCCCCGCGGGTCTACCCCCCTAGATTTCTCCGCGCCAGGGTGCACCAATGTAACTTTTCATAGGTTTAGGTTTGTTTAGTACATATAAACATGGAGAACCAAGATTGGGACCCTTTGGCACAGTCTAGCCCCCGATATACCCGCGGCGGGACACTTCGACGTACACGTCCGGGAATCGCTAAGTGTTATCGCCCGAAGGTGAGGAATGTCGACCGGGGATCCATGCCATGCACCATTTGGTGAATTACACCTAGCATCACACTTTGACACATAGAATAGGTCCACATGCAAGGTTTGGTGGGGTTCCGGTGCTCCGGCGGTCGTTCTCCCCCTCCTCCCCCAAAACAACTGGAACGTGTGCCCCGGCGGGTCTACCCCCCTAGATTTCTCCGCGCGAGGGTGCACCAATGTAACTTTTGATTCTTTTAGGTTTGTTTAGTACATATACACATGGAGAACCAAAGATTGGGACCCTTTGGCACATATACCAGCAGCTAGAGCCATTATCACACGATCGACGGTGTGCTCGGTCTATCGGTTAGGGTTAGGTGTAGGGTTAGGGCTAGGGTTTAGGGGCCAGGGCTAGGGTTTAGGTTAAAGGGTAAGTATTTATGGTTAGGTTTAGGTTTAGGGTTTAGGGTTAGGGTTAGGGTTTATGATGCATGGTTCCGCAGACTCCGGCGTCGTGGTTTAGGGATTTAGAGGGGTTTAGGGCTCGAAGCCTCCCTGCTTTAGGGTTTAGGGTTTAGGGGAGCTACTTTTGCACCATTAGACCTTGCACCACACTTTGACACATATCATAGGTCCACATGCAAGGTTTGGTGGGGTTCCGGTGCTCCGGCGGTCGTTATCCCCCTCCTCCCCCAAAACAAGCGGAACGCGTGCCCCGGCGGGTCTACCCCCCTAGATTTCTCCGCGCCAGGGTGCACCAATGTAACTTTTCATAGGTTTAGGTTTGTTTAGTACATATACACATGGAGAACCAAGATTGGGACCCTTTGGCACAGTCTAGCCCCCGATATACCCGCGGCGGGACACTTCAGCCGTACACGTCCAGTGAATTCATAGTGTTATCGCCCGAAGGTGAGGAATGTCGACCGGGGATCCATGCCATGCACCATTTGGTGAATTACACCTAGCATCACACTTTGACACATAGAATAGGTCCACATGCAAGGTTTGGTGGGGTTCCGGTGCTCCGCGGTCGTTCTCCCCTCCTCCCCCAAAACAGCGGAACGTGTGCCCCGGCGGGTCTACCCCCCTAGATTTCTCCGCGCGAGGGTGCACCAATGTAACTTTTGATTCTTTTAGGTTTGTTTAGTACATATACACATGGAGAACCAAAGATTGGGACCCTTTGGCACATATACCAGCAGCTAGAGCCATTATCACACGATCGACGGTGTGCCTGGTCTACTGGTTAGGGTTAGGTGTAGGGTTAGGGCTAGGGTTTAGGGGCTAGGGCTAGGGTTTAGGTTAAAGGGTAAGTATTTATGGTTAGGTATAGGTTTAGGGTTTAGGGTTAGGGTTAGGGTTTATGATGCATGGTTCTACAGCTCCAGGGTCGTGGTTTAGGGATTTAGAGGGGTTTAGGGCTCGAAGCCTCCCCGAGCTTAGGGTTTAGGGTTTAGGGGAGCTACTTTTGCACCATTACACCTAGCATCACACTTTGACACATATCATAGGTCCACATGCAAGGTTTGGTGGGGTTCCGGTGCTCCGGCGGTCGTTATCCCCCTCCTCCCCCAAAACAATGGAACGTGTGCTCCCGGCGGGTCTACCCCCATAGATTTCTCCGCGCGAGGGTGCACCAATGTAACTTTTGATTCTTTTAGGTTTGTTTAGTACATATACACATGGAGAACCAAAGATTGGGACCCTTTGGCACATATACCGAGCAGCCTAGAGCCATTATCACACGATCGACGGTGTGCCTGGTCTACTGGTTAGGGTTAGGTGTAGGGTTAGGGCTAGGGTTTAGGGGCTAGGGCTAGGGTTTAGGTTAAAGGGTAAGTATTTATGGTTAGGTATAGGTTTAGGGTTTAGGGTTAGGGTTAGGGTTTACGATGCATGGTTCTGCAGCTCCGGCCGTGGTTTAGGGATTTAGAGGGGTTTAGGGCTCGAAGCCTCCCCAGTTTAGGGTTTAGGGTTTAGGGGAGCTACTTTTGCACCATTAGACCTTGCACCACACTTTGACACATATCATAGGTCCACATGCAAGGTTTGGTGGGGTTCCGGTGTTCCGGCGGTCGTTCTCCCCCTCCTCCCCCAAAAACAGCGGTATGTGTGCCACGGCGGGTCTACCCACTAGATTTCTCCGCGCGAGGTTCGAACAATGTACTTTTTCATTGAAAAGAATGATACATACATTACTAAATAATACACATGTTCAAAAAACAGGTTTAATATAAGTTTGAAATAATACTGAATGTTGTTCATAATTAAAATGGTAGAAAATTAAAAAAAAAGGTTTGCCGTGCGTAAGCACACGACAAAGACGGCTGTCGCACGGCAAAGGGGCTTTGCGCACGGCAAAGTCCTAGCCGCACGGCAAGCCTCCCTCCCGCACGGCAAAGACTTGCGCACGGCAAAGACAAGCTACTTGACCTAAATCGAGTCGGTCCCGACCAGGTGTTTGGCTAATCGAGCACGCGCGCGCTGCCTAGTTCCTCCCACACGCACCGAGCGCCGCCGCCCACCTCCTGCCTCCCCTCTGCGCCCTCCGGCCAGCCGCCGGCGCCACCCCCACCGCCCACACAGCCGCCGCCCACCTCCTCTCTCCCCTCTCGCCCTCCGGCGAAGCGCGCGAGGCCCTCCTCCCAGCCCAAGCCCCCGTGCCCACCGCCGCCGCCTCTACAGACGCGCCCGCCGAGGATCCCCGCGCGCTCCTCCGCCGCCGCCGGAGCTCGCCGTCCGTCCTCCACTTTCTCCGTGTGAGCCCCCGCTTCCGCTTAGCCGCCTAGGGTTTTGTCGCGGCCGCCCGGCCCGTAGAAGTACTCGAGCCGGTCCTTGAGCGCGCCCAGCCAGCCGGCGGGCCGTGGTCGCCCAAGCACCTTGCGCAGCCGGCAGCCGCAGCCTTCGGGGACACCACCTCGTGCCGGTCCGTGGCGGACGCCGACGCCGCGGGTCCGCCGCCGGCCGCGGTGGGCGGCGATCGGGGACGAGAAGGGAGAGTCGGGAGGCCGCCGCCGTGCTAGGTAGAGTCTACTATTACGGCTGTCTGGAGCAGAGTCCACGACAGTTGCTAGGTAGTCGGTGTGGTGGTATAATAACCGGGTTCGTGTGTAAAATTTCAAATTAAATATTGACCATCTTGGATACGCCTTAGTTGTTACATGTAGATGATATATTGCCTATGCATCTCGCTGAAAGCGGTTTTATGACCCTTGTGCCTCGTTTTAGCATAGTTGTTTTATGATACGGATATGTTAAAACTAGGCACATATGGTAGACATAAGATAATGTGTCGGAAGGAAATTCTTTATGGTGAAGTAATATTGTTATACCACTATTGTAAAAAATTCTTGTTCACTTGCATGACTATTTTTCTTGTTATGCAGAGCGATGCTTCGAGGTGGACACGAGGGGTGGCGTCGCGGGGTGTTTGACGGGGCGTTCCGGATCTTCTTCGGCGATTCTCTCGTAGGGTCGTTGATCTTCTTCGCTTGTTGTCGATCACGCTTCGAGGGTGAGAATCCGTTCGCCTCTCTTGTACCTAGGTTTTTCTTTGTGTCTAGATCACCAAGTCTCTGTCGCGATACCTAGGCGTCTCTTCCCGACCGTAAGGGTTACGCTGGATAAATATGCATTAGTGGTCTCGCATATTATGAACCGTAACTCTTACGGCATTTATCGGGACAGCCGGCGGATGCGTAGTTGGGCACGTTCTCCGTGCTCTACCCCGATCCGAGACAGGATTTCGGTAGCGCTCCCCGTTGTTCTCCGGATGCACACCCCTCTCGGCTTTTTGCCGAGACGTGTATCGGGAGAGCAGCGGGGAGGTGCCGCCGAAATTCCGTCTCGGATCGGGGTAGAGCCGGGAGAACGTACTCAATCTACTGGATCCGGCGGCTGCTAGGAGCCCACCTAGTAGAGTTTCAGGTTGATGCACGCGTAAAATAAATAAATATATGATGCATTTATTTCCTATTTGATATATAAATGCTATGTTCGTCTGTTTTGTTGCTGATTAGAGGATGGATAATCGTGGCTGGATGTACGATGGCAGTAATCGGCCAGTGGAACTATACCGATGAATGGGGAGAAAAGACCGAGCAGCTTGTGGATAGGGCGTTTGCCATCCCTATGCAGACCTATAAGTGTTTGGTGCCCTTGTAGTAAGTGCGCTAACCGAAAGGCACAGGACAAGGAAACTATGAGTATGCACCCGATCAAGTTTGGGTTCACACCGTCCTACAGGATTTGGACTTACCATGGAGAAAAGGCAAAGAAACGTGCTAGGAAGGAGGTGCGGCAGATTCAACCTAGGGGGAATATGACACCGGTTTTGATAGGTGCTTAGAAAACTTGGCTAATGGTAATGTGCCCGAAAGCTCTCATGTAGAGGTGGAGACACCTCAGGATGCGGAGACAAGTGAGGACCCGGAGGAAAACACAAAGGAGTATTATGAGGCTCTCGTTTGCTTCGCAGTAAACCCCTACATGAAAATACAAGAGGTTACCCAACTAGATGCCATCGCTCGCCTTATGGCCTTGAAGTGCCATAGGAACTTGTGCGGAGATGGGTTCGATGAACTTCTCGGTCATCGTAGGCAGCCTTCTGCCGAAAGGGCACCTCTTGCCGCAAAACTTCTACTATTCGACCAAATTGCTCGTGACCTTAAGATGTCATCTCAGCAGATACACGCTTGTCCAAAGGGATGCATGCTATTCGAGAGAGGAGCACGTCGGACACAAATTATTGCATCAAATGCAATTCCTCTAGGTACTTTGAGGTAGACCGCAATGGTGATGGTCGAAGAGGCGGACCACGGTTGCCAAGAATATCCTCCGCTATCTTCCAGCTTCTACCGAGGATCCAGCGGCTCTTCATGACCGAGGATACCGCCCAGCAGATGAGGTGGGCCGTGGAAGGAAACAGATACACCGACAAGATGATACATCCGTCGGATGGTACCGCATGGAAGAACTTTGTGAAGAAATTTCCACCGAAAGCGAGTGACCCGAGGAGCGTAGCAGTTGCGATAGCAACCGATGGGTTCAATCCATATGGTATGTCGGCTGCAGATACAGGTGTTGGCCAGTGTTTGTTATTCCCATGAACCTCCCTCCGGCGTCTCGCATGAGATCAGTAGAACATGTTTGTGTCGATGATAATCCCTGTGGCCCAAATACCCGGGCAAGAACATGAATGTGTACCCGGAACCGCTGGTGGATGACTTGGTTCGTGGCTGGGAAGGTCGCGGGATCCGAACATATGACGCATCAAAGAAGGAGTACTTCGATATGTATGTGTGGTACCACACGTCCCTCGCATGACCCGCCAAGCACGTGCTTTGTTCTCGCGGGTGGTGTACACATGGGAAGTGGCCTTGCCCACAGTGCGCATGAGCCGTGACTTTCTTCTCGGCTAAACAAGGGAGGCAAGTATTCATGCTTTGATGAAGCTCGACGTTTCTTGAGCGGAGGCATGCATACAGGAGTGATGTAAAGAGTTTCAAGAAAGGCCGTGTTGTCCGTGGCCCGAAGCCAATTCCGAAGACCGGAACGGAAATCAAGGCCGAGTTAGATGCTCTTCAGCCTAGCCCTGATGGGAATGGTTTCTTAGGATATGGGGAGACACACCAATGGACTCACAAGCCGTGCTTATGGAAGCTCCCTTACTTTGAGTTTCTCGAGCTCCCGCATAACATTGATGTAATGCACACCGAGAAGAATATCGTTGAAGCCATTTGGAGCACGATTGTGGACACCGAGAAGACGAAGGATAACATAAAGGCTCGAATTGATCAAGAAAGGTGGTGTGATAGGCCGCAGTTGAACATGCAGCCACCTAATGGTGCCAAAAAAACTTGGACTAAGCCACACGCTCCGTTCCGCCTCACAAAGGCCCAAAAAAGGGAGGTCTTCCAATGGATGAAGGACTCCTTGTTTTTCCCCGATGGGTTCGCAGCCAACCGGATGAGGGGCCCGAACATTGAAACGCTGCGAGTACAAGGACCGAAGAGTCATGACTACCACATATGGCTTGAGCGGATAATGCCGGTGATGATTCGAGGCTATGTCCCCGAGAAGACTTGGCGAGTGCTAGCGAGGTTGAGTTTTTTCTTCCGCCAGCATTTGTGCTAGGGAGTTAGACACTAAAGTGATTGAGAAGCTGGATGAAGAGGCACCCGTGTTGCTTTGCGATCCGGAGAAGATCTTTCCTCCAGTGGTTTTTTAATCCGATGCAACACATGATCCCGCACCTCGCGGAGGAGTGCTTAAAGCGGGGCCCGAATTGGGCCGTTGCAGCTTGGTCCCGAGAGAGAAACACAAAAGCTTCGTCAAATGACTCGGCAATAAATGCAAGATCGAAGCATCCATAGCCGAGGCAGCCCCGAACGTGGAGGTGGCAAACTTCACCACTAAGCACTATGATCCCAACATTCCCACAAAGCACAACCCGGTCCTCCGTTACAATGCCGCCAACAATGAAGAAGTACCCAAGCTTAGCATCTTCGTGGGGCTTGGTGGCAAGTCAAGTGGCTCGAAGTCGTACAGTAACGGACCTACCCGAGCGGACCTTGATCCACTCGTATGTCTTAAACACCATGGTCGAAGTGAAGCCGTACATCGAGTAAGTGCGAACCATTTAATTATTCGCAAACATTCACTCGTATGTTCGTGGCTAACTCTTCATCTTTTCATCGGTATAGGAAATTCAAGGCTATACATTGGAAGAATACCCACAGTGAGCCTACCCCGGAAGAATCCAAGCAAATTTTCGATAAGGGAGGCGGTTTCGGTTTCGATAGCTGGTTTTGTAATTTGGTACTATTCTATCCAAATTAGCTAGCACTTCCTACATTTATCGGTCATTTCTCGTTCTAAACTTCTTGTGCTAAACTTGTAGGCAAGAACTCGACAAAGAGATGAAGTCGAGCTAAGAAAAATTGCTAGGGGCTTTGACCATTCCGTAGAAGCGTTCAACTCCTATGACGTGAACGGGTATCGCTTCCGCACCCATCAATACACAACAAGCCGGCCCAACGCGAAGACAATAAATAGTGGGGTGGTATGTCAAGGTGATGATGGGCTCCATTACTATGGAAGAGTCGAGGGTATATACGAGCTGAATTACGGGTTTCACAAAGGGCTAAATCCCGTCGTCTTCAAATGCCATTGGTTTGACCCACGTCGGGTGAGACGGGATCCTGAAATTGGGTTGGTCGAAGTTGAAAGGAACTCCGTTTATAAGGGAGAGGATGTGTACATCTTGGCAACCCAGGCCTTTCAAGTATTCTATCTCCCGTACGCGTGCAGAAACCCGACAAAACGTCTACATGGATGGGATGTTGTGATGACGGTGCCTTCACGCAATAGGCCGCCCCCGCCAAACAAGGACGATTACCGCCGCGTAGACCCCTCAGCAAGGAGTGTCGAGTTTTATCAGGAAGAAGGGCTCCTCGGCCATTTCACAATCGGCTTGCCGACTATCGATGACATGGTCGTAGACGATGAACAAGAAGACGCGGGCACGGACGGAGACAATGCGTAAGATGAAGCCGAGGATGTCCGTGCCCCGGAAGACCCGAGTTTGCTCGAGGCGTTCAAAGCAGGGATTGACCTCGATGCAGATGGACCACCTCCAGGTTTCATTGATGATTATTGGTTCGCCGAGCCCGATGACGATGAGGAGACACGCGGTCCAATCACTGCGATGGCGACACAGAGCTACCGATCTATGTAGTAGTAATTGTGAGGCTAGCCTATTTGTAATAACTCCGTGTAATAGAGATTGTCTAGCTAGGTTATTTGTAAGAACTCCGTGCTATGTTTGAGAGAACTCTATGGTAGCTATTTGTTGCTTCCACTAATTAATTAATGTTCATCCTTTTGCATTATTTGTTGCTTTCATTAATGTTCATCTACTTATATTTCTGTTGCTTTCACTAATATTTATCTCTTTACAATATTGCGTACTAATAAACCACTCTCTTCATTTGTGTTTGCGGGTGATTGAAGCATGGCGCCAAAAAAAAGGGGTGGCGGTCTTAAAAAGAAGCTCAAGGACTTGGTAGGTGTAGGGACTTCGAGGCAGGGCCGAGCTACTACCCCCTCCTAGCCCCCTCCCCGTCGCTCCCACAGGGCGGCCGCGTAGGAAGAATGCGACGCGGGTACTCACTCCTAGTCCTAGCCCCCCTCCCGCAGCCGATGATGATGACGAGGAGGAGGACCAGGAGCACCACGGGGGTGGGGAGGACCAGGAGGAGGAGGTGGGTGGGGAGGACCAGGAGGAGGAGGGGGGTGGGGAGGACCAGGAGGAGGAGGGGGACGAGGACGACCTCTCGGAGGATGAGGGGTTGGGGAACTTAGTGTTCGATCCCGATCCAAGCCTAGAGTGGTGTGAGCCGGAGGATTACCGAAGACGTTCCAGCCTTTGGAGAGGCCGAGGCCACGTGATAGGAAGCCATATCGGCGTGGGATAACACAGCTCCTCGCCGAAGAGCCGGCGCTACAGGCACGTTGTTCTTGTGCCCTATGGAAGGAGGTACATGTTATTTTTTGGCATTTCGTTATCGCAATTTTGTCATTATCAAAATTATTATCACATACATATTGATGTTGTCGTTTCATGGTGCAGCTCGTTCCAGTTTGAAGACCCGACGCAGAGACCGCCACGTGGGTACTCGAACATCCTTGGGGGCCTACTTAGATTTTATTTCCCCGGGATAGTCGATCTCCTCACCGGTGGCTGCGACGTAGCTTGGAGGTGGGCGCACTACGGCCTCGCCCTCGATCCTCTTGGCCGCGGCACCGCGGCGGATTTGGTTGTTGCCAAATTCTGGGTACGTGACTTTTGACTTCTTACCATTCATACACTCTCCTTGGTTCACAATAATTGCACTAATGCCCCTTGTTTTACCTATGTTGCGGAAATTCTTCAAGAGGGCCGAGGGCAAGGAGAATGCGTGCGATGATGTCCTACACCAGCTTGCAAGGAAGAGGGTGACTGGCATGCACTACGAGGCACGTGTTCAATGCGTCCGCGACTGGCACGCCGACCGCTTCGTCCACATGAGTAAGGAGGACGCTCGCGACACGCTCATGCAGCCGTGGCAGTACTTGCAGGTATTTGCATTTATGTGTTATTGATTTCTTTATCGCCATGTAGTTTATTTTACCATAATGGGTTTATCTTGTGCATGTAGAACCCTCCTCGCACGTCGGCAACGACGATAGGTGCTTTCGTGCGATGGTCATGTGGTGGACATGCCCCCGCACCTCAAGAAGCACGAGGAGGGCAAGAAGAAGCGGGCAGAGATGCGAGGTGGATCGCATATCCAAGGCAGCATCCCCATCTCTCTTCACCTGCAGAAGGAGGTGAGCAAATTAATGGTTCCTTCATTCTTTGAATTCATGTTATATATTTGTTAACTCTCCAAGGGTGTGTCACTTCACTCAATTACATGTTCTCTTTTGCGGAAGTCGTGACAGAGCGAAGCCTAACGTCTTTGCCGTGCTAAAGAAGATGAAGCAAAGGAAGACGCCCGATCCCGAGACGGGGTCCGTGTGGGTTAACCCGCAATCCGAGACCCGGTGCACGTCGTATGTCTCCAAGTTCAAGCAGAAGTACGGCGAGGAGGCCAATCCAGAGGCCGAGGACTTTGACTCTGAGGTCGCGGTGCTTGCGGGAGAAGGCTTGAAGCATGGCCGCCTATGGTTTGGTGACGGGTGCGTCGACCCAGCGAGGGTTCCCTCTCTCCGCCAGATCCGTCGTGGTCGTAAGAGCGGCCAGCCTGAGGTAGAGCCCCGGCCACGGGCTTCGGATCTAGCCGTCGAGCGGTTACGGGTATGTTCTTCCTCGGGTCTCTACATTTCCTTTACATGCTTTCCATTGAAATGTTAATGACATCGCGGCAACACAACGTAGGAGGAGATGGCAGCGAAGGAGCAGGCGGCCCAGGAGCACGCACGGAACATGGAGCGGACGATTCTCGGAGTACCAGCAAGCAGCGAGACACGTATGATGCAACAGATGCAACAAGCAGCAGCAGATGATGCAGCAAGCAGCAGTACGTATGAGCTGGGCTGATGAGCCATACGGCTCTGTCTACTCCACCGGGGAGTCTTCCTCCTCCACCTTACTCCATGTGGATGCCGCCACCGCCCACTCGGACCCCGGGGACACCTATCACCGTCAACAACATGAACATCATCCGGAGCATGAACCGCGGTGAGTCCTCTTGTGCCCAACCCGCTACTTGTTCAAGTGTTCAATATGCAAATGCAAATGTTCATTCCATCAACATGCTTATAGATTATATGTCACAAGGCAATGACGATGAGGCCGGCGGAAGCGGAGGAGGACAAGGTTGATGGCATGGTCTTCGTGCACTCGTCGTCGTTGTAATGCATTGTTCGCACTTGTTATGGATTGTTCGCACTTGTTATGGATTGTAATAATGGACATTGCACTTGTTATGCATAAACTATGTGTGCTCGATGTATTTGTGGTGTTGTTCATGTGTTTGGTGATGCTATGGTGAATATATATGTTGTATATGTTATATATATGTGAAATGCAATTTTGAAATGCAGGGATTAAAGAAAAACAGAAAAAAATGAAAAAACCGTCCTTTGCCGTGTGCATACACACGGCAAAGGACATTTGGTCACTTTGCCGTGTGCATACACACGGCAAAGGCGCCACGTGGCGCAAGCCTGTGCTCCTGGGAGGTCCTGGAGGGTCTGCTGCAAGGCCTTTGCCGTGCGGGCTGGCCCTCTGCCGCACGGCAAAGCTAAGGTCACGGCACAGACACAGCGCACGGCAACGTTGCCACGCACGGCAAAGGAGGAGCCACACGGCAATGTCACCGCGCACGGCAAAGTCCCGGACGCACGGCAACGCTCTGCCGCACGGCAAAGTATCGCACGCACGGCAAAGAATTGGGCGCACGGCAACGGTCTTTGCCGTGCAGATAGGCGATGCGCACGGCAACGTTTCCTTTGCCGTCGCACGCTTTGCCGGGCAGTCTTTGCCGTGCGTGCACGCACGGCAAAGCCTTTGCCGTGCGTACAGCGGTCTTTGCCGTGCAAAGTGCCGCACGGCAATGTCAGTCTTTGCCGTAGTGCTGTTTGTGCGTCCCTGGAGACGAAGCAGGACTGATTGCAGTGCTGAACCGCTCAGTTGGCCTCCTTGCTTCGAAGATAAATCGGTAGACAAGAAGAGAATAGATGAGAGAAGTACGTACGTATCAATACATACAGAGAAAGGAGCACGGTCGTGATGGTGCAGCATGGTAGGACATGCATGCACGTGCATGGATTTTGGTGTATAGACAGATCCAAAAAGAATTTGGGAGAGAACCAAATAAGAAAGGAATTGGCAAATTAAAAACAGACCCAATAACAAAACCAGAATAATAGTAATTCCAAAACATTTAGAATTAATTCCAAAACGTCAAAGTGATTCCAAAACATTTAGAATTAATTTTAAGAAAAAAAATTATTTTTATTTGACTGCCTTGCAACAACCTTTTCTTAGAAAAAAATATCAGCCCATAAAAATCCATAAAAAACCATGATATTACATATATTAGGCATCACATTAAGAAAGTGTGAATGGGAAAGTATGTCCGGTTGGTAACAAGGATAAGTTCTCTTATAAGAAAAGTAACGCACATCTGCAGAGTGTATTTAATTGTGGCTTGTCACTCCCTATTTCGGGAACGACCTCGAAGTTGTCTTCTGCTGCGCCGGTGTAGCCCCCTTCCTCATTCTCACAGTCTAGCAATGTTTTCGAAGTAAAGGGTGAGTACAAGTGTACTAAACAAGTTAAAAAGAAAATGGGTTTGATGCACTAGCTACAGACCATTGTTCAAGAAATCGCAAGTCAATGCATGCTTTGCAAACATTTCTTTAGAAGGTGGATTTTAATCTAAAAAAAATTATAAGCCTAATCTTTTCTGAGGAATTGAAGGCGTAGACTACGGCATCGTCTACGGAACTAAGGAGGTCGAGACTAAGGAGTAGTTAGTATCGAGTAATAATTGTCAAGCTAAGGAGACTAGAACCTTACCTAAATAAGATGTTGAGCTTCTAGAATGTTTAACTTCTGTCTAGTAGTTAAGTTGTTTCAAGTCAAGTTAAAGCCTGAGTGGTATCCTCGCTTAACCGATGAGGATATCGAAGTGTTTGTACAGTTTTGGCTTGTAATAATAAGTGTGTAATATTTAGATTACAATATTTTTGTTATACCACTCTGAGAGATGTAATATTTGTGAAATAGTACGTTCACAAGTATTATATCAAAGACTTGTTTAGTACAACATGCAGTGATATGTTGGGTCTTCGTAGCCGGGAGTCTCCGCCTCGCCGTAACCCTGTGCGCGCCCAGAATCTGACGCCGCCTCTACAAGAATTTCATCGCGCCTCAAGATACAACAACGACAATGCTCTAGCTGCCTCCCAGCAACGGGAGCGCAAGAGGAACTACGTGCCCTTGCTGGAGTGCCAGCGATGGTGGGAGCAGGTTGGCCCTGCCTTCACCTTGACATCTCCCTGCCCGGAGGATGGCACCTGAACAAGGGTAGGGTTCCCATGCCGCCTGCATCAACGGATGAACCGGCGCTTTAGAAGGAGATGTGTCGTCGCATCTAGCGGTACCGCTGGCGCGGTGGTACAACCGCGCCTACCCAGGCGCCGATTTCTGGCGTGGGAGCACGAGGCGCTGCGGAAAATCACGATGTGCGGGACTTTTATCCCGACGAGGACTACAATGTCCTCGCCGCCGCGGCCAGCAAGGATGAGGAGGAGGAGAACACGATGACAAGGAGGACCTGGAGGACGAGGCGCCTCCGCTTTGGTGAAGTAGGAGGCATTCGTCCCCAACGAATATGACGAGAAGGCGGCCATCGCCGCCGCCATGGAGCAGTACAGGGCCGAAGAGGAGGCCAAGTTGTCCTAGCCTGGCCTGGACTAGGTCGTCGAGCTCACGGCCATGTGGAGGACCACATAGCCTCCATGCCACCACCGCTGCCGCAACACGCGCCTCCCCTTGAAGACTGGGACGGCCAAATGGTGTCGCCTCCTCCATAGTACCAACCACCGTTGACACCGCCGCAATACGTGCCGCATCCGCCGCAGCACATGCTACTGACGATCCCTGCCTAGGCGCAGCAGGGGGCGTGGATGCTTCCGCCATTCATTGACCTCACCACCGAGGATGAGGAAGATGGCGGCGTTGGGAACTAGGGCTTAGTTTTTCTAGTTTCTTTCTTTTTTTCATTTCCTATATGTAAATTATATTTGAATTAATGAAATATTTAAAAAAAATCGCGTTCTTTCAAATTTTTATTTGAATTCAATTTAAATTGTTGTCTGCCGGCAACGGGCCAAAAAGGCCAGCACCGGCCAAATGGATCGCTCCACGGATAGAGGCCTAACAGTCCAGACCATGATCCACATTCTATCTGTGACGTAACCTAAACGGATCGCCGCTTTAAGAGCATCCCAACCGTTGGAGGCCCCCGGCGCATAATCCGGATGGAAATTGATCCGGATTGGGCGTATTTTTGGCATGGGGAGCAACGATTTTTCAGCCGTTTTCCCCCACACGGACGCCCAGATTTTGGCTAATCTCACTGACACGCGGGCCAGAGCGCGGAGTTTGCTCCATCTGGAGTCCCCGGTAGCACCCCGGGAAACCGAGGATGGTATGGGGAGTCCGAACGGATTTAGGCCTAAATCCGGACGAAAACGAGAAGTTGGGGGCGTGACTGGACCGTTTTCGTCCGTTCGGATGAAAAAAGGGTCCTGGGGGCGTTCCTGGGGAGATGGGTGGAGATCCTCTAAGCCATCCCGCGTGAGATGCCCTTAGAGCATCTCTAACAGAGCCCGTAAAAGGCCCAAAACCGAAAAATAACCGCCAGTTTACGGGTTCGGGTCAAAAACGGTGCCGATCAGTGACCGTAAACGGGCCAAAACTGAAAATATTTTTTCGTGCTGCGTTCGGTTCGCTCCGTCTACTTGTATTTGTAGGGACCGACGAAGCGAACCGAACGCAACCCGAACACAATCCCTACTTTGCGCGCGAGGGAACTTTCAGCTCCTCCCAACCGCCGCCGCCCCCGCCGATCTGTGCGCCGCTGATGCGCGTAGATGTACACGTCCGTTGGGAACCCCAAGAGGAAGGTATGATGCGCACAGCGGCAAGTTTTCCCTCAGAAAGAAACCAAGGTTTATCGAACCAGGAGGAGCCAAGAAGCACGTTGAAGGTTGATGGCGGCGGGATGTAGTGCGGCGCAACACCAGGGATTCCGGCGCCAACGTGGAACCTGCACAACACAAACAAAGTACTTTGCCCCAACGAAACAGTGAGGTTGTCAATCTCACCGGCTTGCTGTAACAAAGGATTAACCGTATTGTGTGGAAGATGATTGTTTGCAAGAAAACAGGCAAACAAGTATTGCAGCAGATTTGTATTTCAAGTATAAAAGAATGGACCGGGGTCCACAGTTCACTAGAGGTGTCTCTCCCATAAGATAAAAGCATGTTGGGTGAACAAATTACAGTCGGGCAATTGACAAATAGAGAGAGCATAACAATGCAC
>NC_061514.1:135741887-135785606 GCF_022539505.1 Lolium rigidum
CACCAATTACTATATGTTTTAAGGGACTAACCTATTAATAGTTGCAAAAGTGCACAAGTTCTTGGTTTCAACTTTGTTGTGCAGGAAATAGGCAAATATGAAAGGAAATAGTTCATTATGGTGAAATCTGGAATTTCCCGGAATCTATCCCTGCTGAACACTTTTCAAAGATCGCTTCGAAACTCCATCAAAACGACGTCCACTGGAAATGTCGTTAACTACAAAGTTGTAGAGAATTTAAAACCGAACAATTTGGATATCTTATTCGTCCAGAAAGGACAACGGATGCATCCGGCAGAGCAGAATTACTGCGGAGATTCGTGCAGTCTCGGGACTCCGAAAGTTGGTGACGCATTTGACACAAACTCTTTCCATACCTGGATATTTCGGCACAGCCACGAGTTGTGAGGCTCATGAAGGACAGAGGGAAGTCCTAGGAACGTTCTAGAGGTGCCCAAGAGCCCTTGGATCAAAGGGGCATCCATCCCATGGCCTAGATTGCATCTTCAACACTATATATTGATGGGAAACCCTATTTTTGGAGGCCCCCAAGCATTGTCACGAAAATCCTCCTCCTTTGCAGCATCCAAGGAGGGGGAAACACTCATCTACACCAGCACCAACTCAAGGAAGAAGATGGCTAAGGGGCGGCGCTCCCCCATGATGCCGGCGGCGGGGAAGGAGTCCCCCGCGCCGCCGCCGCCCACGCCTCCGCCTCCCGGCGCTCCTCGCTGAGCCCTCCAACGTCTACACCGCCATCTCCATCACCAACTCCTCATTGTATTCAGTGGTCCATCCTCTCACAAACCTCTGTACCGCCCTATGTAACCATGGTGTTTGATGCTATAAGTTATAATCCTATGATCTATGTCATGTTGCCATAGTTTATTTGTTCTTTGATTGATTGGTTGTTTCTCTTTGGTTCATTAGAGTTGTATGTTGATATGTTACCATCCTTGGTGCCCATTATATTTGTGCGCGCATGGATCAAGCACCATAGGGTTGGTAGTACTTGTATACTAGAAGGGGGAAGTTCTGCCGGAGTGACAGAAACCTAAGGACGCGAACCGGATAGTTGCATGTATGGGAGTAAGAGGACCATTTACTTCAGGCTATGGTTGGGAAACCTTAATGCTTGCTAGTATTTACGGATGTTCGCTAGCAAGCCAATCATATAGTACTTGTAATCCCGGAGGGAGAGCATGTATATTTAGCCTCTCCTACATAGAAAGCTGCATCGAAGACATTGAACCCAAGATCTTCACTAATTGATCTTGGATAAAGCCACCACTATTACCACCGCCTTTTCACACTCATGGTATTGTTAGTTTAGTTTGTTTTATTGCTGCAGCACTAACATTTATTCCGTGTATTTTATTGTTCTGCAAAGTCACCTCTCATACCCGTTATCGTTCTAGTTTTATTTCCTAGATATTGCAAACGCTTAGTGTGCGTAGAGTTGTATCAGTGGTTGATATAACTTGAGAGAATGTTTATCCTACCTTTAGCTCCTCGTTGGGTTCGACACTCTTACTTATCGAAAAGGCTACACACGATCCCTTATACTTGTGGGACATCAAGACCTTTTCTGGCGACGTTGCCGGGGAGCCATAGCGTAGGTGAATATTTTCGTGTGCACTTGTTTGCTTTATCTCTAAGTAGTTTTACTTCATGTACCTAGTTGTTATCTATCTCTTGTATGGATAGGGAATGCGAATTACAAAAAAAAATTAGTTGTACTTCGTATATAAAAAAATAAAAAATGTTTTCAGAAAAGAAAAGTGATTGGAAAGATGAGCAATGGTGAAGTGGGGGTCGACCTTGAACACTTGTGTTCATGCCTGCGAAACCAAAACAATTCTTTCCATGGAAGCTTTTCATTAAAAACTTGTAAATAGTGTATATAGTGTATATAGTGTACATATCCCGCTGTAAATAGAATGTATAGATAACCCCTAGTTTGTTATGCAAGTTTGTCACTATGCTGCCTAGAAAACAGATTTCCTGTGCTCCACTGTAGAAAATTTTAAAAATCACCAGAACGTGATCTTGATCTGAAATTTCTTGAGTGCATAGTAGTGCTTGCTATCTAACTTTCGTTAGTTCTGACTTTTCTGATTTGAGGTACGTAGACAGATCTAATAATTCAATCTTTACGGACTGATTTTGTTGAGACAGATTTCCTGTGCTGTGCTGCAAAAATTCGTGAAAAATCTCAGTATGGCATTTTGATCTGAAATTTTTTGTGTATAGACCTGAGGTTATGATCTGTCTTTCATTAATCATGAGTTTTTCGATTTGAACTATGTAACTATCTTATTGAGTGACATCTTTACAGAGTGTTCAGTTTTGACAGATTTCTATTCTCTTTGTTTAAATAGTGTACTTAGGATTCAAAAGTTTCCTTCGTTTTCGACGTACGATTGAAATAATAAGAAACCTCAGTATTACAGTGGCTAAATATTTGATAGATTTTATAGAAATTAGGGATACTTGAACACTTGTGGATTTTATTTAATGAGTACTAACCTACTAATGAGTTTTGTGAAGCTTTATGTGGATGCAGTTTTTAAGTTCCAATCAATATGGTGATATGAGATGAGCAAAAGGATGCAAGAGCTCAAGCTTGGGGATGTGTAGATGGAACCCAAGAGAATATTCAAGAAGATGCAAATATCTAAGCTTGGGGATGCCCAAGGCATCCCCCTATTCATCAACCAACATGAGGTTGTCTCCATCAAACTCAATATTACCCATCCACATTTTCACTCATAATTGCAAAACAACAACAAAAAAAAGGTGGTTTGAGAGCTCCATCAAATAATCATGCCCATCTTAAATGGCTATAAAGAAAGAGCTTTATGGGAGACAATCCAATATGTTTATATTTCTGTTATTTACTGCTTTGTTGAGTCTTGGAAGTCATTACTACTGTAATGACATCTCCTTATCATGTTTGTTTTGTTTTTGTGCCAAGAATTGCCTCTAATGGTAAGAAAGTGGTATTTGGGAGATTTGCAATCTTGTTTACTGTTTCTGGTTCGTCACGAGGAAAATCGCAAAAAATCACCAGAACGTAAGTTTGAGCTACCAATTTACGAGAATCTTCCCCAGTTATTTATCTAACTTTCATTAGTTCAGAGTTTTTCGAGTTACGCAGCGTAACTATTTTTTAAAAATCAATTTTTACGAACTATTCTGTTTTGATAGATTCTTGCACTGTTTTGCATTTGCATCTTTTTGCCCACCTTTTTGAGTTCTCTTGATCAAAGAACCTTATTGAAGTTGTGCTACAGTAGCTAATGCTTATTAAAATGCTTTTCATATTTCATACTGAACTTTGTAGATTTGATTAATATTATCATTGCACTAACGCTGCTAATGAGATTTGTGATGAGTTTTGTATGAAGGAAGTTTTCAAGTGTAGGAAAGAAGAATGATGAGATGAGATGAAGAATGGACAAAAGCTCAAGCTTGTGGATGCCCATGTCACCCCAAGATATATTCAAGAAGTACAAGCGTCAAAGCTTGGGGATGCCCAAGGCATCCCCTTCTTCATCAATAAAAATATCAGGTCTTGTTTCTGTTCACTATATTTTTATTGCTTCATATACTATGTGTTATTCTTGGAGCGTCTTTATTTTTTGTTGTGTATTTTATTTTCAATAAAGTGGGCACCATCATACCATGTTTGTTTGGGAGAGAGACACGCTCCGTTTTAATTGTATGAGCGCTCTAGTTTTCACTTTTATTGTTCAACGAGCGTTTTATTTTTGCTAGTACAGCGTTTAGATCTGGTTTTTCACTCCTATTTTGTTCAGAGTTTGTTAGTATGCTTCAGTTATATATGATTAGCTCTCTGATCTTTAATGAATATTATAAATTAGAGTTGTTTCAAATAAGTTGATTGGTGTTGGATACGAGTAAAAAGGTTTCATATTAATAGTGATACAAATGGAAGATCTCCTCTGATGTTTCAATTGGGTTGAATTGATCATTTAGTTTAGACTTTTAATATCACCATATGCTTTAATTAATAAGTTTTGTCGCTATGCATGATTATGACCATTATTGCTCTCTTAGTTGGTCGCTATCTTTCTTTTTGCTAGCCTTCATTCTGTACTGAGTATGATCTCTACTTGTGCATCCAACCACCAAAAACTAAAATATGCCAAAAGTTTCACACATACCTACCTATATGTGGTATTTCACCGCCACTCCAAGTAAATTTACATGTGCTACCTTTAAAACCTTCAAAATAATTCCTTGTTTTTGCAATACATAGCTCATGGGAAAGTAGCCTAAAAAAATATTGTGGTGAGGAATATGTCACTTATGTATCTTAGTTCTTATAAGCTGCTTGTTGTGTGGCAATCATGCTGACATGGGGACACCATCATCATATTTTTGATAAATATCATGTGAGTTACTATGCATGTCCGTCTTGTCTGAAGTAAAGGAGATAACCATGATAAAAGGTTAGAGTATGCATATTGTTAGAGAAGAACATTGGGCCGCTAACCAAAGCCATGTTTACATGGTGGAAGTTTCAGCATGGACATTAAAACCTCAAAAATCTCTTATGAGAAATTTATGTTGCCAAAAGCTTTAAGCTTAAAGAGGAGTCCATTTATCTGTTGTCCATGTTGTCCCGGTATGGATGTCTAAGTTGAGAATAATCAAAAGCGAGAAATCCAATGCGAACTTTCTCCTTAGACCTTTGTACAGGTGGCATGGAGGTACCCCTTTGTGAAACTTGGTTGAAACATATGTAATGCGATGATAATCCATGGAAATCTGAGCTAATTAGGACAGGTGCGGGCACTATTAGTATTCGATGCATGAGGCTTGCAACTTATAGGAAGTCTTATACATAACCTATATTACTTATTGCTACTGTTGACACAATTGCCTCTCTTAAAATTTTATATCTCTATGTTTTCAAAATAAAAAGCTCTAGCACATGTTTAATCTCTGCTTCCCTCTGCAAAGGGCCATTCTTTTACTTTCATGTTGAGTCTTCATCTTCTAAGTTATATGCACCGTCTTATGAGAGCATAGTTGTCATTCTTAGTTCTATGTGCATGGTCCAAAAATTATTATTGATTGAATCATGAATGTGTTATTAATTGTTCTTAAATTATTTATATCTAGTCATCCTTTGAACTTTGAAGGTGCATGTCACCTCAAAAATTATTCTTTTTATCACTTACCTACTCGAGGACGAGCAGAAGTTAAGCTTGGGGATGTTGATACGTCGCAAACGTATCTATAATTTTTGATGTTCCATGCTTGTTTCACACCAATTACTATATGTTTTAAGGGACTAACCTATTAATAGTTGCAAAAGTGCACAAGTTCTTGATTTCAACTTTGTTGTGCAGGAAATAGGCAAATATGAAAGGAAATAGTTCATTATGGTGAAATCTGGAATTTCCCGGAATCTGTCCCTGCTGAACACTTTTCAAAGATCGCTTTGAAACTCCATCAAAATGATGTCCACTGGAAAAGTCGTAAACTACAAAGTTGTAGAGAATTTCAAACCGAACAATTTGGATATCTTATTCGTCCAGAACGTACAACGGATGCATCCGGCAGAGCAAAATTACTGCGGAGGTTCGTGCAGTCTCGGAACTCCGAAAGTTGGTGACGTATTTGACACAAACTCTTTCCATACCTGGATATTTCGGCCCAGTCACGAGTTGTGAGGCTCATGAAGCACAGAGGGAAGTCCTAGGAAGGTTCTAGAGGTGCCCAAGAGCCCTTGGATCAAGGGGCATCCATCCCATGGCCTAGATTGCATCTCCAACACTATATATTGATGGAAACCCTATTTTTGGTGGCCCCAAGCATTGTCACGAAAATCCTCCTCCTTGGCAGCAGCCAAGGAGGGGAAACACTCATCTACACCAGCACCAACTCAAGGAAGAAGAAGGCTAAGGGGCAGCGCTCCCCCATGATGCCGGCGGCGGGGAAGGAGTCCCCCGCGCCGCCGCCGGCGCCGCCCACGCCTCCGCCTCTCGGCGCTCCTCGCTGAGCCCTCCAACGTCTTCACCGCCATCTCCATCACCAACTCCTCATTGTATTCAGTGGTCCATCCTCTCATAAACCTCTGTACCGCCCTATGTAACCATGGTGTTTGATGCTATAAGTTATAATCATATGATCTATGTCATTTTGCCATAGTTTATTTGTTCTTTGATTTGATTGGTTGATTCTCTTTGGTTCATTAGAGTTGTATGTTGATATGTTACCATCCTTGGTGCCCATTATATTTGTGCGCGCATGGATCAAGCACCATAGGGTTGGTAGTACTTGTATACTAGAAGGGGGAAGTTCTGCCGGAGTGACAGAAACCTAAGGACGCGAACCGGATAGTTGCATGTAAGGGAGTAAGAGGACCATTTACTTAAGGTTATGGTTGGGGAAACCTTAATGCTTGTTAGTATTTACGGATGTTTGCTAGCAAGCCAATCATATAGTACTTGTAATCCCGGAGGGAGAGCATGTATATTTAGCCTCTCCTACATAGAAAGCTGCATCGAAGACATTGAACCCAAGATCTTCACTAATTGATCTTGGATAAAGCCACCACTATTACCACCGCCTTTTCACACTCATGGTACTGTTAGTTTAGTTTGTTTTATTGCTGCAGCACTAACATTTATTCCGTGTATTTTATTGTTCTGCAAAGTCACCTCTCATACCCGTTATCGTTCTAGTTTTATTTCCTAGACATTGCAAACGCTTAGTGTGCGTAGAGTTGTATCAGTGGTTGATAGAACTTGAGAGAATATTTATCCTACACCTTTAGCTCCTCGTTGGGTTCGACACTCTTACTTATCGAAAAGGCTACACACGATCCCCTATACTTGTGGGACATCACTCCTCTTTAATGCATAAGCATTCAACAACAGTTAACATTCTCATAAGAGATTGAGGATTGATTGTTCAAACTGAAACTTCCACCATGGATCATGGCTTTAGTTAGCGGCCCAATGTTCTTCTCTAACAATATGCATACTCAAACCATTTGATCATGAAAATCGCCCTTACTTCAGACAAGACGAACATGCATAGCAACTCACATGATATTCAACAAAGGTGTAAGTTGATGGCGTCCCCAGAAATATGGTTACCGCTCAACAAGCAACTTATTAAGAAATAAGATACATAAGTACATATTCTTCACCACAATAGTTTTTAAGGCTATTTTGCCATGAGTTATATATTGCAAAGACAAAGGTTAGAATTTTAAAGGTAGTACTCAAGTAATTTACTTTGGAATGGCAGAGAAATACCATGTAGTAGGTAGGTATGGTCGACACAAATGGCATAGTTTTTGGCTCAAGGATTTGGATGCACGAGAAGAATTCCTCTCAATACAAGGCTAGGCTAGCAAGGTTGTTTGAAGCAAACTCAAGTATAAAACGGTGCAGCAAAGCTTACATATGAACATATTGCAAGCTATTATAAGACTTTACATCGTCTCCTTGTTGTTCAAACACCTTAACCGGAAAATATCTAGACTCTAGAGAAACTAATCATGCAAACCAAATTTTAACAAGCTCTATGTAGTTCTTCATTAATGGGTGCAAAGTACATGATGCAAGAGCTTAAACATGATCTATATGAGCATAACAATTGCCAAGTATCAAATTATTCAAGACATTATACCATTTACCACATGCGGCATTTTCTGTTTCCAACCATATAACAATGAACGAAATAGTTCAACCTTCGCCATGAACATTAAGAGATAAAGCTAAGAACATATTTGTTCATACGAAACAGCGGAGCGTGTCTCTCTCCCAAACAAAGAATGCTAGGATCCGATTTTATTCAAACGAAAACAAAAACAAAAACAAACAAGACGCTCCAAGTAAAGCACATAAGATGTGACGGAATAAAAATATAGTTTCACTAGAGGTAACCTGATAAGTTGTTGATGAAGAAGGGATGCCTTGGGCATCCCCAAGCTTAGATGCTTGAGTCTTCTTAAAATATGCAGGGATGAACCACGGGGGCATCCCCAAGCTTAGACTTTTCACTCTTCTTGATCATATTGTATCATCCTCCTCTCTTGACCCTTGAAAACTTCCTCCACACAAAACTCAAAACAAACTCATTAGAGGGTTAGTGCATATTCAAAAAGTCACATATTCAGAGGTGACATAATCATTCTTAACACTTCTGGACATTGCACAAAGCTACTGAAAGTTAATGGAACAAAGAAATCCATCAAACATAGCAAAACAGGCAATGCGAAATAAAAGGCAGAATCTGTCAAAACGAACAGTCCGTAAAGACGAATTTTACAGTGGCACCTAGACTTGCTCAGATGAAAATGCTCAAATTGAATGAAAGTTGCGTACATATCTGAGGATCACGCACGTAAATTGGCAGATTTTTCTAGATTTTTCTACAGAAGGGGCTGCTCAATTTCGTGACAGTAAGAAATCTGTTTCTGCGCACTAATCCAAATCTAGTATTGACTTTACTATCAAAGACTTTACTTGGCACAACAATGCAATAAAATAAAGATAAGGAGAGGTTGCTACAGTAGTAAACAACTTGCAAGACTCAAATATAAAATAAAGTGCAGAAGTAAAATAATGGGTTGTCTCCCATAAGCGCTTTTCTTTAACGCCTTTCAGCTAGGCGCAGAAAGTGTGAATCAAGTAACATCGAGAGATGAAGCATCAACATCATAATTTGTTCTAATAATAGAATCATAAGGTAACTTCATTCTCTTTCTAGGGAAGTGTTCCATACCTTTCTTGAGAGGAAATTGATATTTAATATTACCTTTCCTTCATATCAATGGTGGCACCAACAGTTCATAGAAAAGGTCTTCCCAATATAATGGGACAAGATGCATTGCATTCAATATCCAAGACAACAAAATCAACGGGGACAAGGTTATTGTTAACCATAATACGAACATTATCAATCCTCCCCAAAGGTTTCTTTATAGCATTATTAACAAGATTAACATCCAAATAACAATTTTTCAATGGTGGCAAGTCAAGCATATCATAAATTTTCTTAGGCATAACGTAAATACTTGCACCAAGATCACATAAAGCATTACAATCAAAATCATTGACCCTCATCTTAATGATAGGCTCCCAACCATCTTCTAACTTTCTAGGAATAGAGGTTTCAAGTTTTAGTTTCTCCTCTCTAGCTTTTATGAGAGCATTTGTAATATGTTTTGTAAAGGCCAAGTTTATAGCACTAGCATTGGGACTTTTAGCAAGATTTTGTAAGAACTTTATAACTTCAGAGATGTGGCAATCATCAAAGTCTAAACCATTATGATCTACAGCAATGGGATCATTGTCCCCAATAGTTTGAAAAATTTCAGCAGTTTTATCAATTTCAGTAGTTTTAGCAGTTTCGGGTAATTTTGCACGCTTTGCACTAGGAGTAGTAACATTGCCAACACCAATTATTTTACCATTGATAGTAGGAGGTGTAGCAACATGTGAATCATTAACATTACTAGTGGTGGTAATAGTCCAAACTTTAGCTACATTATTCTCTTTAGCTAGTTTTTCATTTTCTTCTCTTTCCCACCTAGCATGCAATTCAGCCATCAATCTTATATTCTCATTAATTCTAACTTGGATGGCATTTTCTGTAGTAACAATCTTATTTTCAATATCCTTATTAGGCATAACTTTCAATTTTAAAAGATCAACATCAGAGGCAAGTCTATCAACCTTAGTAGCAAGAATATCAATTTTATCAAGCTTTTCCTCAACAGATTTGTTAAAAGCAGTTTGTGTACTAATAAATTCTTTAAGCATGGATTCAAGACCAGAGGGTACATTCCTATTATTGTTGTAAGAATTCCCATAAGAATTACCATAACCATTACCATTATTAGAAGGATATGGCCTATAGTTGCTACCAGAATTATTCCTATAAGCATTGTTGTTGAAATTATTATTTTTAATGAAGTTCACATCAACATTCTCTTATTGAGCAACCAATGAAGCTAAAGGAACATTATTAGGATCAACATTAGATCTACCATTCACAAGCACAGACATAATCACATCAATCTTATCACTCAAGGAAGAGGTTTCTTCAACAGAATTTACCTTCTTACCTTGTGGAGCTCTTTCCGTGTGCCATTCAGAGTAATTTGTCATCATATCATCAAGAAGATTTGTAGCCGCCCCCAAGGTGATGGACATAAAGGTACCTCCAGCAGCTGAATCCAATAGGTTCCGCGAAGAAAAATTCAATCCTGCATAGAAGGTTTGGATGATCATCCAAGTAGTCAGTCCATGGGTTGGGCAATTCTTTACCAAAGATTTCATTCTCTCCCATGCTTGAGCAACATGTTCATTATCTAATTGCTTGAAATTCATTATGCTACTTCTCAAAGATATAATTTTAGCGGGAGGATAATATCTACCAATAAAAGCATCCTTACATTTAGTCCATGAATCAATACTATTTCTAGGCAGAGATAGCAACCAATCTTTAGCTCTTCCTCTTAAGGAGAAAGGAAACAATTTCAATTTTATAATGTCACCATCTACATCCTTATACTTTTGCATTTCACATAGTTCAACAAAATTATTAAGATGGGCAGCAAGCATCATCGAACTAACACCAGAAAATTGCTCTCTCATAACAAGATTCAGTAAAGCAGGTTTAATTTCAAAGAATTCTGCTGTAGTAGCAGGTGGAGCAATAGGTGTGCATAGGAAATCATTATTATTTGTGCTTGTGAAGTCACACAACTTAGCGTTTTCAGGAGTATTCATTTTAGCAACAGTAAATAAAGCAAACTAAATAAAGTAAATGCAAGTAACTAATTTTTTTGTGTTTTTAATATGGAGAACAAGACAGTAAATAAAGTAAAACTAGCAACTAATTTTTTTTTGTGTTTTGATATAATGCAGCAAACAAAGTAGTAAATAAAGTAAAGCAAGACAAAAACAAAGTAAAGAGATTGGAAGTGGAGACTCCCCTTGCAGCGTGTCTTGATCTCCCCGGCAACGGCGCCAGAAATTTGCTTGATGCGTGTAGTTGACACGTCCGTTGGGAACCCCAAGAGGAAGGTGTGATGCGCACAGTAGCAAGTTTCCCTCGCAAGAAACCAAGGTTTAATCGAACCAGTAGGAGTCAAGAAGCACGTTGAAGGTTGATGGCGGAGGAGTGTAGTGCGGCGCAACACCAGGGATTCCGGCGCCAACGTGGAACCCGCACAACACAATCACAGTAACTTTGCCCCAACGTAACAATGAGGTTGTCAATCTCACCGGCTTGCTGTAAACAAAGGATTAGATGTATAGTGTGGATGATGATGTTTGTTTGCGAAGAACAGTAAAGAACAATTGCAGTAGATTGTATTTCAGATGTAAAGAATAGGACCGGGGTCCATAGTTCACTAGCGGTGTCTCTCCCATAAGATAATTAGCATGTTGGGTGAACAAATTACAGTTGGGCAATTGACAAATAAAGAAGGCATAACAATGCACATACATATATCATGATGAGTACTATGAGATTTAATCAGGGCATTACGACAAAGTACATAGACCGCCATCCAAACATGCATCTATGCCTAAAAAGTCCACCTTCAGGTTATCATCCGAACCCCTTCCAGTATTAAGTTGTAAACAACAGACAATTGCATTAAGTATGGTGCGTAATGTAATCAACACAAATATCCTTAGACAAAGCATCGATGTTTTATCCCTAGTGGAAACAGCACATCCACAACCTTAGAACTTTCTCGTCACTATCCCGGATTTAATGGAGGCATGAACCCACTATAGAGCATAAATACTCCCTCTTGGAGTC
Source organism: Lolium rigidum (assembly GCF_022539505.1). Taxonomy (NCBI): domain Eukaryota; kingdom Viridiplantae; phylum Streptophyta; class Magnoliopsida; order Poales; family Poaceae; genus Lolium; species Lolium rigidum. The sequence goes on from NC_061514.1 coordinate 135,753,717, forward strand.
ACAAGTATCAACTTGGCCGAGCCTCTACTAGCAACGGAGAGCATGCAAGAACATAAATAACATATATGATAGATTGATAATCAACTTGACATAGTATTCAATATCCATCGGATCCCAACAAACACAACATGAAGGATTACAAATAGAGGATCTTGATCATGATAGGCAGCTCACAAGATCGAACATGATAGCACAATGAGGAGAAGACGACCATCTAGCTACTGCTATGGACCCATAGTCCAGGGGTGAACTACTCACACATCGATCCGGAGGCGATCATGGCGATGAAGAGACCTCCGGAGACGATTCCCCTCTCCGGCAGGGTGCCGGAGGCGATCTCCCGAATCCCCCGAGATGGGATTGGCGGCGGCGGCGCCTCCGGAAGGTTTTCCGTATCGTGGCTCTCGGTACTGGGGGTTTCGCGACGGAGGCTTTAAGTAGGCGGAAGGGCGGAGTCGGGAGAGTCACGGGGGCCCACACGCTAGGGCCGCGCGGGCCCCCTCTAGGCCGCGCCGCCCTAGTCTGGCGGCGCCCCGTGGCCCCACTTCGTCTCCCCTCCGGTCTTCTGGAAGCTTCGTGGAAAAATAGGCCCCTGGGCGTTGATTTCGTCTAATTCCGAGAATATTTCCTTACTAGGATTTCTGAAACCAAAAACAGCAGAAACAGCAACTGGCTCTTCGGCATCTCGTCAATAGGTTAGTGCCGGAAAATGCATAAATATGACATATAATGTGTATAAAACATGTGAGTATCATCATAAAAGTAGCATGGAACATAAGAAATTATAGATACGTTTGGGACGTATCACTCGTCGACGACTGGGGTGAAGAGGCGGCGCGCGGGAACGCATCTGGTCCTGCAAGCCGGTGCCGTGGCGGTCACCGGTGATGGGTCGGCGGTGAAGCCGAAGGCAACCCGTGCGAGACCGAAGAGTTCGGGTCCGAAAAGGACCAAAGTGAAGGCGGCGACTTCCCGTGGCCCCGCGCCTCCCTGCCCATCTGCGCCAACGCCGCCGCTGCCGGAAGCCACCGCGAATGCCGCCCAGGATGTGCTCGACGACGGGTCGGCAAGGTACACATGAACTCTTCCTCCATTTTTTCGATTGCGGGTAGATACTGAGGCCTCGTCAAATTAGGAACGATTCCACCTCGTACATGGAGATGTTGGAGGAGGTGAACATTAACCCACTCCCCTCCATTCGGCAATGAGAACGACTGCGGGGACGAGGTGGAAGAAGGGGAAGAAGGGGACGAAGGGGACGAGGAAGGGGACGAGGGTGTGGTGGAGGTCACGGCCGATGGAAATCGGAAGAAGAGACGGGCCAACAACTACACGGAGATTGAAGACGCCACCTTGTGCCGAGCTTGGGCCTCCGTGGGGATGGATGCCGTCGCCGGCACAGGGAAGCGGTACTGGCAGCGCATCGAGGACAAGTTCCATAAGCTCATGTCGCGTGTTCGCCATCCTGTCGATCGCACCTACCGATCCCTCCAAGGTCATTGGGACGCGATCAAACCGGCGTGTAGTCGGTGGGCAGCAGCAATGGACCAAGTGGTGTCCAATCCTCCTAGCAGGGCAACTATCGACGAATATGTGAGTGCATATTTGCTAAAGCTAATTGTAGTTTAGCTTGGGTGAGATATTGACGATTTGTTGGTTCCTTTTGCATATGCAGGATCGCATTGCCGATGCTAGGTACAAAGACATGGCCGGCAGCAAGGGCAAGAGCTTCACCATGCGTCATTGTTTTGATGTGCTCCAGCACCTCCCCAAATGGAAATTGAGGGATGAAGAGGTCGCACCGAATAAGGCTGCAATGGTTGCGCTCGACGACACCGAGGACGAGAAGGATGGCAGGAACGCCGACAAGCCGGAGGGGAACAAGAAGACGAAGGAAAGGCTAAGGCTCGAGGGGGAGGTTGCATTGTTGAGGGAAAAGTTTGATCAAATGATGAAGTCGAAGGAGGTGATAGCGACCAAGACTTTGGAGACCAAGCGTGTCATCATCGAGACGAAGAAGGAGGTGAGCCTTGCAAATCTTGAAGCCAGCCGAGAGGAAGCAAAGAGCAAAGCCAAGTTAGAGAAGATGGGGATCAATGTGAAGAAGGCCAAAGCAATGAAGCAACTATTGGCCGAAGAGAGGGAGATCATGATGATGAACACGAAGGAAATGAATGAGGTTCAACTGGAGTGGTGGAAGGAGGCCTCGGAGGAGATCACGTCAAGGCGAAGAGCAGCTCGTCAAGAGGCAACTGCTGCTGCCGATGTGACTCCAGGAGGTGGTGCCCATTGTGCTGACGGCGGGCCAACCTTTGTTTGATGCCGGCGGTTAGATCTGATGGGGAACTATGAACTGTGTCATTTGATGTCTGCACTATGAACTATGCATGAATTATTTGAGTTTTATCGTCAGGTTTGATCGATCATATGCAAATCAATTTCATAAACCTTGTTTTTACGGGTTCGGATGCCGCAGGCGCAGAACAGAGCCCGTAAACCAAAATTGGTTACAATTTTGGTTTACGGGCTCTGTTCTGCGCCTGCCATTTTCCGGCCCGTAAACACGAATTCGGTGCACTGAACTCGTGTTTTTCGGTTCGCATTTTTACGGGCTCTGCTAGAGATGCTCTTACGCTGCGAGTGTGGTGTACGGTGTCATTCTGCCTTTTCCGAGAAAACAAGGGTCAAATGCAGCCTGTGATCTATGGAGTACACAGGCACAAGTTGCACATTCTGACCTTGACACGGGCGCAGCAGTAGCCAGATACCCAGATGTCTCACAGCAACACATAAAGTAATCCATTGACAGGCACGGGTTTGTCCAGTACCGACGTAGAGCTAGTTTTCACGTCACACTCTTAGATGGATTCTCGAAGCTAGCAAAGCATCTTACAATAGTTTCCTCAGAAAATCTATCGACGATGTCGCAGCATGTACCCACCCCATTATCATCAAGCTGTACCTGTTGCACTACGAAAGGATGGCTAGCCGCTAGCCAATCCCGACGAGCTGTCCAAGAATTTTACACGGCCGGCACATCAGAAATTGCTAATTTCGTTTGTGCCTTCATCCCAGTTGTGCCCTCGAACGAAAAAAATAGGGGGGAGGAAAGAACAGCAATGGAGAGATCACGAAAGCTACGCTTGTTGCTGTGGTTGGACTTCGACGATTGCTTCACTTTTGACCATGACATGGTCGATGGTGCATTAGTTTCCTACTGGATAAACATGCTGATGGAGATGTTTCATCAGAAATATCAGAATTAAGGGATGCAGATTCTCTGACTCACCCATCAGAAATATCAGAATTAGTGGGTACATTCTCACTTTACCCACCACGACGTTTCTAGTAGTGGTCGTGGTGGGTAAAGTGAGAATGTAAGTGCACAATAGTAAGAAAATACATAACATACAAACATAGCATTATGAGGGCATGACTTGTAGAATCCTGCTTTCTACAGCTTTGTACCGTTTATCACTTGAGAAAGCACGGGATCAGAACCTAATACTATCATATTTTCCTATCTTGTTTGTACCTTTTATTTGCATTTTGTATTTTGATCTTCATTATATTTTCTTTCACTTGCGTTGTATTTCTGGACATTATTACATATCTAGACACCTTTTGTTCTGTTCATATATTTTTCAATCCTACAGTCTATTGACATATTAAAAAAAAACTGCATGCATGCATGCTAAATTGGCCCAAGAAAACAGCGAGAGAGAATTGCATGTCTATATGTTTTAGTGTGCTATGTATTGACAATTAGTATTGGTATGAAATTGTGTGGCTATTTTTTGTGACAAACTACACGTGCGTGTTTTTCATAGACCGCTAAACTATATTTGTATTATTTTTTCTGATAAGAACCATATTTTTATATATGATTATATTTGCTACGATAAGTTCTTGAAGCAAATGATCTAATTTTACCAATTAACTAATACTGACAACATACTGACAAAAATACATCATGATGCCCTGGAACGTCCCGACGCGGATTCAGTGGACCTAGGTGCGCTCGCACCCGATTACGAAAAATTCAAAAAAAATGCTATTTCGAAGTTGCAGAAAAATTGAAAAATGCAAGCATGTATATATTATCTTGATACTTACTCGTGTAAGTTTTCATGAAAAAAATAAGATTGTATGTGACCTAAACAAAAATGAGAAAATGGAAATTTCTACTTCTTTGAACAATACAAATCCAATCATTATACTAGTGTTATTTGAACATTTTTTTTCATTTCTGTGTAGGCTACATACACTCCTATTTTCCCGTGAAAACATACACTCCTATTTTCCCGTGAAAAAATATTTTATTTTATTTTTGAAACTTTTAAATACCTTTTTAAATTTTTTGAAAACCAAGTGCGCGCGTATCTAGGTTTCGTTTAGTATTTTCTTGAAACATCGCCTCTATTTCCATCTTTTGCATCAGGCGAAAGTGCTTTGAAAAGCCAACCATGTATGCGAGTGAATATTTGTAGCCTAAGTTACACCTAACTCCTTTAAAAAAACCTCGAAAATGGTCTCATGAATTTTTTTAATGAAAATATTAAGATATAAAAACTAGCTAGATGTAGCCCGGGCTATTTTTGTGATTTCCGAACCATGTAGCATAAGCTAGACTAGCCTCCAATATTTTGAAGAGCCACGTGAGACCAACACGTAAAAGCATGCATGGGTCTGCCACTGACTCGCGAGCCAAAGGCAATCTTGCAAATTCCAGCCATACATGACCACAATCGTTGGTACGGTCATAGGTTTCAACGTCTCTTTTGTGTTTGTGCAGCCAACTTTTGAGATAAAACAACAGCTGATTACGAACGCCGTCCTAGTTTTGCACGACCTTTCGAATTCAGAAAGATTATTATACGCAGCATTTTCTCTCCAAAACACTGGAGTCCCCGTCGGCGGCTGCGGCCCCGTGGATCCAGGAAGATTCCCGCATGCTACACCTCTCCAAAGCCAAACGGGCCCAGGCGTACATTCCAAAAAACAAAATCGCAAGAAAAGGAGAAAAAAACAGAGCCGCCACCCACCAACCGCCACATGCCGTACCTCTCTCTCTTCGGCACCTAAAAACTTCTCACTGCCGGTGGGACCAGGTAACCTTCAGGCCCACTGTCATGTAGAATTAGGATTTTGGTACGCGTATTTTGTATGTACAAGAGAAAAGAATAAGCAACCGGAAAGGTCGAAAAGGTGGCCCCAGATGGCGTCCAAAAGGGCCCGAACGATCTGGCCGGAAACGGAATTCGGTAGGGGCACGATTTCTAGATTGGTCCTGCCATCATAGAAGAAATCTACTTTAGTCCAGCAACACCTGAATTTTGTGAGATCATCTTTTGATGAAATTTCCAATCATCAAAGTCATTTGGCAGGTCGGACTCGTTGTAAAACACTCCAGAAAAAGTCCCAACAAATTCTTACAGAGGTGTGATGTGATCAAAATCTAGGCGTTCCGTCGCACTAGCTAATGAAGCGTATTTTTTAGATGTCTATTTGGATTTGTAAAGCTGCACAACTCAAGTCTTTGCGCCTGAAATTTATCTTCCGTGGGATACTTTTGACTTGATGTTTTTGGCTGAGTTCTTATACAGAATGAACCACATTCTCCAAACTTAATAAAAGGTATAATTGCAAATTAAGCACTGATGTACTATCACTGTTGCTGAAGAGCACAAACAAACGCTTCCGCAGTTCCTAAAGCATAACATATATGACACCTCTAGGGTTGATGCCCGATGAGGTATGTCACCTAATATTTATTTATTAAATATAAAATAGTATGAAAAATATGTTTTTGTAAACAAAGGTAAAAGCTTTATCTTATCTATTAATTAAGAAAAAAGTGCCCAGTTAATTAGCCGAAAGCTCGATTAAAACCATACAACATGGCCACACTCACACTCGTCACAAAAGACCCATGAACAAACAAGCTCCATCTCGAAACACCACTCCATCGTGACGAGACAATCTTTCACCACCACCGGAGAGAAGACATCGTGACTACTACGGGAGAAGCATACACATGACACTTGAACATAGATAAAGAAGTCAACCCTCCGAGAAGCTACGCCAAAGCAACGCTAACGACCAACATGGAGGGCAACCTCATCGCCCGCACGAAAGGAGTTCAATGCTCTCAACACTGTTAAAGTTTCAGACAGCCACGCGCAGCGAACCGCCCGACTTACCACTACTCGCACTCGAGCCACGACACCACACAACTCAACCACCCATAATACAAGCTGTACAGCGCAAACCACTCGCAGACCACGGCCGCTGCGCCAATATCCGAGACCGCCGCCCGGCCTAAGAGTCAAACCCTACTCTGAGACACATCGACCAAGCCGACAATCTCACCACACCAGCGACGCAAGATTATCACCTAAGCCATGCAAGCGACAACTCCGCCTCATGAAGCTTCCGCCCGACAGACAATTATGATGCAATTGCAAATTAGGAAATCTTGCAGAGCAAACACATGGTATATGTGGCAAGCAATCTACAAAAACCAACAAAACAAAGAACTTGCAGAGCAAGGATTTTCGGTAAAAGATCGTCAAGCCATGCGAGGGCACTCTATGGCATTACCAAACTCCAGTGGTATATCTGTGAAACTTGGCCAGTCCTATAAATAACGCTCTCCTCCGAGCCAAGCTTCCAAATTCCAAATTGGCCCCTGGCGTCCGTCTCCTTCTCCTCCTTCCCCTCCCGGCCTCCAATTGTCTTCCTCCCGCCTCCCCTCCCCTTGAAGCTTCCCACGCCTCAGCCCGGAGAACCCTAGGGGAGCGCGTACAAGCTTGCCAGCGTCCAAGCATGGAGGCGACGGCGCCTACCGCGGGCGCCGGCGCCAACGGTTCCGTGGCGGCGGCGGCGACGGCGCAGGTGGGGCCGCCCACGAACCCCATGGCGACGGCGCTGCTCACCGATCAGTACCAGTTCTCCATGGCCTACGCCTACTGGAAGGCCGGCAAGCACGCCGACCGAGCCGTGTAAGCACCCTCGCCTCTGCCTCGTATCCTCCGCTCCGTGTATCTCTGCTTCGCTCGTGCTGATTGGATTGGATCGAGACGTGGTGATCTGGCGTGAGCTGGATGGTTCCGGGTTAGGTTCAGTGGAAGGAATTCCCGAGAGACGTGATTTCGATAGATATTTGGGCTGTTCGTGCAATTCTGTCATTGCTATGGTTTAATTTTTTTATTTTAACCAATGTGATATTGATTTTTGTTCTGAATAAATATTGGTGGTGTCTAAAAGCTTTTCGCGCCCTCCCTTAAAACGGCGTAATTATGGGGTTGGTATAGTTGATTATTTGGTGGTTGGCTAACTGATGCTATGGTTTTGCTGTGTGAAGCTCTCTCTCTCACGTGTAGTTTTGATCATCTGCCTTTTCAAAGGTGATGTGTTAACTTATAGGCAGTTCAGTTCAGTTGCACAAGGTTATGTGTGCTGTTTATATTTATTTGCTTAGCTACGCATTGCTTTGGAATGCCCTTCTCGATGTGCATTCTATAATCACTTCACGCCAAAGTTGAGAGTCCAGCTGTCGTTAATTGCTTGGAGTTGCCATTGCTTTCATGTGGGTCCAGAACTCCAGATGTCCTTGTGTGCTAAAAAAAAACTTCCCTGCCCTTTCTATTAGGATTTATACCTAGTATTTTATTTCAGTACACGGTACCTGGATTCTGACACACCAGAGCAGCTATTTCATATGTCATTGTGGGGTTCTCTAGAATTTCGCTGTGTCGATGGAGGGAATTATCTAGATCATTATGTAATGTACTCCTCATGCTGATGCAGAGGAGACAAATGGATGGGGACATTTGAATGATGTAACATCCTTAAATCAATAATGATTAATGCACTTTGCTCCTGTAAAAAGACAGTAAACTTTGCTACTTGAGTAAACAAATGAGACTGTTAGTTCTTTTTCTTTGATTTCATATTTAACTCTTCTATCTGGGGGTTTGGTGCGTTGTGCCTATTATTTTAAAGTGGACGGCGACGTTGTTTTTGTTTTTTTTAGTTCAGAAGCTAGGAATGTTACAAAAAACATTTAATATTGTGACTTGATGGAATATTCTGGGAGGTACTTCGAACTTGTACTTGGCACTTTTGTATATTGCTAAGAAAAACATGGCAATAAAACTCAAGAAGCTACAAAAAAACAGAATAAATAAATAAACTTAGAACCAATTTAGTGTTAACAGGTACCTAGATTACGTAAGAGAAGTGCTTCAACGTGCATACAAATAAAATGCATGTCACGAAATAGCTTATTTTGTTCCTATTTGGAAGAAATATGAACAAATGGTAGGTTCATATTCAACACACATGCACACACACACAATTCAAGTTTTCCCTGTTCTTTGATGTCCTACAAAATACTATTGTGCACATTTGTGACATGGAATTGTTTGAAGGGTTTAATACCAAAGATACTTCTCCGTGCATGCAAGTGTGAATGAGAAGAACATTAAAGGCATTACTATGAGGCTTTGTTTAAAACATAATATGGAGTTCTTTCTCATTCAAATGAAAATAATCAATGCCAAAAGTACTGACACTGCATTGGCTAGGACTACAGAATTTGTTTATCAACATATGACATCCAAAAGTGGAAATTAATAAAAGAAGAATCATGGTATATTTTGGTGATTATCTATGGGTCCGATAAGTGTTGGATATGTGCATGCTGGGTAAATGGTTTGGACTGGAGCCTATGGCCACATGAACTCGTTTGTTGAATCAGTTTCGTAAATGTGGCCCTACAAAAAATCAGATTTGTAAATGTGGACCTACAAATAGACAGAACATGTTTGGTGAATCAGTTTCGTAAATAGGGACCTACAAATAGAAGAGCTTGTTACAGCTAACAACTCAGTATGGTCAACCTCATACTGATTTTTCTCCTTTTCCTTTTACAGGTTTGACCTGTACTTTAGGAAAAATCCATTTGGCGGAGAATTCACTGTTTTTGCTGGTCTTGAAGAATGTATCAGGTTCATTGCGAACTTTAAGTTCATGGAAGATGAGATTTCTTTCCTGAAATCAGTCATGCCAATGTGTGAGGTATCAGCTTAACACTGCATACATATAATAGTTCTTTTTTACTTTTTTTCTCAAATGGTAAATGGTTCTTAGGTCATCCTGCTAGGTTAGCTCTGTAGACTTTCTAGTTGTTCATGTGTATAAAAAAGCTGAATATCAGTGGCTACAAAAAAATGCAACCTCAGATGCTACAAGGTCGACTTGTGTGCTGCTCCATGTATAATCTCATTTTTTACCCATTTTTAATATACTTCCTATAGCTTCTTCACTTGCTTGCCCTGACAAATGCTTATTTACTGATATGCTTGCAATTTGTAGGATGCGTTCTTTGATTATCTCAGGGAAATCGATTGCTCTGATGTGGAGGTGTACTCCATTGCTGAGGGATCAGTAGTCTTTCCAAAAGTTCCACTGATGAGAGTTGAGGGTCCGGTTGCTGTAAGTACAAAGTCCCTAACCAGATGCTGTTTCTAATAAAATATGTCCTAAATTTTGTTTTAAGCATTATCTAAAAGTTGAATTGTCTCTATAGCAACTTATACTCTTCTCATAACATTATCAGGTGGTTCAACTGCTTGAGACTCCATTTATAAATCTCATCAATTATGCCTCTTTGGTAACCACCAATGCTGCACGACACCGCCATGTTGCTGGAAAGTCAAAGGTTCTAATGGAATTTGGTTTAAGACGAGCGCAGGTGTGGTCTTATACCTTCTATGTCAACTATGTTTTTATACAAACATTAGCTATTTCCACACCTGAAACATAGCTTTGTGTTTACCTTTGCAGGGGCCTGATGGTGCAATAAGTGCTTCGAAGTATTGTTTTATGGGTGGCTTTGATGCAACCAGGTAGGTTCTTTCACTTTTTTTTTTGAGGAATAGGTTCTTTCACTTCCCAATGGTATTTCTTTAAGCCCAGCATATTTGGCTTCCTTTTATTTCTGCTGGGTTTCATATCTGGCCTACCCCAACTTGCTTGGGAAAAAGGCTTTGATGTTGTTGTTGTTGTTGTTGCTTACAGAGAGGTGCTATTTTATCCTGAAAATGTTGGTTCACCTTCATTCTCTTTTTTTTTCAGTAATGTATTGGCTGGACATCTATTTGGCATACCACTCCGTGGAACACATTCTCATGCTTATGTTAGCTCATACATGGTCAGTAAATTTCCTTCATGTTACCAATCACCAATGGACAAAAGCTTTCTATATGCTGTAGTTTGCTATCACCGGAGCACCTTGTTGTGTCACACCATACTGTAGTTACATTGGCCAAACAGTTTGTCACTACATTGGCTCCTAAGCTCCATGTTGTATCAAGATTCAAGCTGGAAGATTTGTTTTCTCACTATACTAGCCCTCAATTTATGAACTCTAAATCTGTGGAACATACATTCAGAGCACCGTCCACTGGTGCGATGTGCTCCGATGACGCTGTCCGATTGTGCCATGAGGCTACGCTCTCCCGCTTGTTCGTGCGTAGGCTGACATGAGTGGGGTCATGCTGTGATAAGTCGCGCTGTAGTCCAATTCAATTATGAAACCCTGGTGACCATCTTGGTGTTCTATGATGGATATTTGATTTTATTTTTCTTACATAGCCTGCACTCATGTGTCCTTTTTGTTTTCCTCTTTCTCTTTTCATTTCTCATTTGCATCTCTTCTGGACTTCAGTGCCTTTCCTTCATAATTTAACATTGTGTTTGACCTGAAATGTACGGATAATCATTATCTCGACATGGATTCTTTCGAACATAGCAAATCTTTTCATGTATCATTTTTATTCAATGTGCACAGCCACAGCATTTGGTATTCTCCCTTGCATTTGCACCTACAGAAACTCGTACTTTAATATTCCTAGCATTCTGAAAGATGCTTTATTTAATATTTTCTGCAATTTATTGCAATTTATGTTGTTGGCTGATTTAGCAGTTGTTTTAATTTTTCTAGAACCTCAGTGAGATCCCAGACAGGACCCTAAGGAACAAAGATGGTTCAGGAATCTGCAAGGATTTTGTTACTTTAGTGCAACAGTGGCTACACAAGATTCAGGTATATTTGCAGAACTTATTTTATTCCTGAACAAGCATCAAAATGTGTCATTTGTATCAAGGTATAATCGCAGAATCTTGCTGTGTTGTTTTCAGTTCTTACAATATATTTACGTTATATGTTGTTGTTTTCAGGTAGCAGATTCATTGTCCAGTGTCTTTGGCGACACAAATCAAAGTGAGCTGGCTGCATTTGCATCCTATGCATTAGCTTTTCCAAGCAACTTCCTAGCTCTTGTGGACACGTATGATGTGAGTTGTTAACCTATTGCGACCTGTTTTTCTCTTGTTTTTGCTGTTAATATATGGCTGAATGAGGTCTTTCACAATGTTTCTCAATTCTAACAACCAAACTTTTGTAGTATTTGTATTCTCAAGCTCCTTTGGTGATATGTTTTCAGTGAATTTTCTTATAAAGTTACCCTACCATCATTTCATCCCTTTTTACCTCTGAGCTTCCGCTTTTGTATTTAAAATTGAAAGTATGTCCAACTTCAAGTTTATACATGGTTAGTCTTCGACACTGTTATTTGATTTGAGTATTTGACTGATCATTGGTAGTATCCCCAATTTCTGAAAACTTGTGTGCTTCATTTCTTTTTATCAATTCAAAGAATTGCAAAGCTTATCGAAAAAATATTTGATGGCCATTAGCCTGGCACTACCTTTTTTTTTTACCTCTGAGCTTCCGCTTTTGTATTTAAAATTGAAAGTATGTCCAACTTCAAGAATATACATGGTTAGGCTTCGACACTGTTATTTGATTTGAGTATTTGACTGATCATTGGTACTATCCACAATTTCTGAAAACTTGTGTGCTTCATTTCTTTTTATCAATTCAAAGAATTGCAAAGGTTACCAAAAAAAAATGAATGCCCATTAACCTGGCACTACTCTGAGAAGGCATAACCAACTCTGAATTGATGTTTGTACAACTTTGTACTTGTTTTGTGGTGTGTAACAAATGAATGTGCAACTGTGCATACATGACCTGTTCCCCATCTTCTATCATTTGACAGTTCTGCATGTGCATTTTATACTTATTTATGCTGCTCCTGTGTTCTCTGGACAGAAACCTCAGTTTTTTTTTCCTTTCAGGTTATGCGGAGTGGGATTCCAAATTTCTGTGCAGTAGCTCTAGCACTCCATGACTTAGGGTATGTTGAACCTATCTTTGGCACTTATTCCATGTGCATTGGGTTATTAGATATGAGTTTTTCCATACCAGATTGGATAGGAGCTTGGCTCATACCATTTATGGTAGAATACCAGAATTAAGAAAAGGACTTTTTTCAAGAATATACAAATGAAGCTGTATTTTATTTTTATCAGAAACTCCGTCTCAAATATAGGGGTGGTCGATTACAGTAAGGACCTCTTTGGTTCAAAGGAATTTATAGGAATTTTGGAGGATTCTATTTCGTAGGAATCTTTCCTGTAGGGTTTGTTTGATTTGTAGGACTAAAAACCATGTGACTTTTTCCTATGGGCTATCTTACATCCAATTCCATAAGATAATTTCCCCTATTAGGTCTAACCTCATAGAATTTTCCTATGTTTCAGTGACAACTATGGCATACATGTATTCTTTCAGGAAAATTCCTGTTTTTTTCATGTGGTGCAACCAAATAGCTTCTATTGTGGATTCATGTGTTTTTATTCCTAATGGATTCAGTATGGGATGCCATCCCAGTCCTACATTTTTCCTATTCTGCGTTTTCAAAATCCTATGAAACAAAGAGGCCCTACGGTTTTACAGGTTTAAGGCCCCCCAAGTAGTTTGTTTTCAGAATTGTGTGTACATGCAAAATCCATCATATCCCAGTACTAGAGAGCCCCTCCTACTTCATGAATATAGGATGACATCTATTTTTTCTTTTTTAATATCCTGGCCTTATAGAGTTACAGATGATGTTTTAAATGAATGCATTTTGTGCTCATTTTTTTGTAAATAAAAAATTTAAATCATTTTGGATGAATATAATTTTTTGTGTAGGTATAAAGCATCCGGCATCAGATTAGATTCTGGTGATCTGGCGTATCTTTCTATCGAAGCTCGAAAAGTGTTTCACGCAATAGAAAAGGAGTTTAACATACCTGGTTTTGGGAAGATGATCATTACTGCTAGCAATGACCTGAACGAGGAGACGATTGATGCCCTGAACAAACAGGTAAAAACATGTAACTGAGTGAGTTCACAATCATTTTTACAATAAGGTTAGTTGATGATAGAACTGCTATGGCGATATGTCCATCTTTCACAGGATAACGGTGGTGCTTATATTGCTTGATGCATTTGCGTGTGCTTATGTGGAGCAAATTTTATTGAATACATAATTCACTTCTATTTTTATTTCAAGTGCATATGATTCCAAATTTCCATCTTATTTGCAGGGTCATGAAGTTGATGCCTTTGGTATTGGAACTTATCTTGTAACGTGTTATTCCCAAGCTGCTCTTGGATGTGTTTTTAAGCTAGTTGAGATCAACAGTAGACCTCGTATCAAACTCTCTGAGGATGTGGCAAAAGTATGGTTACTGTTTACATTAACAAAAGAATTGCATAACTTTTCTTTACTGATATATATGGGTGGTACGTTGCAGGTCTCTATTCCATGCAAAAAGAGATGTTTCAGATTGTATGGAAAAGAAGGCTATCCGTTGGTAGATATCATGATACGTGAGAGTGAACCATCACCAAAGGTAACAATGCACCTCTGTTCTTTATTCACATGCAAGGCTCTGTACTTACCGCACCATTTTGTCAATCACAGAAGTCGTATGATATTATAATCTACCTTTGAAGTGGAATGCAATTGAGTGTTAAAACATCGGTTGATTATTTGCTTTACATTGTTATCATGCGACGCTGCTGTCACCTTTCATATCCTTTGTTGACTTCTTTTTCATCTACATCACTGATTCATGTTTATAACTTAATGTCACATTATTGAAATATTCCAGGCAGGAGAGAGAATCCTTTGTCGCCACCCGTTCCTTGAATCCAAGAGAGCTTATGTTGTCCCCCAACATGTTGAGGAGCTTCTGCAGTGCTACTGGCCTGGGAGTTCAAGTATGGACGTCATATCTCTTCTTAAAACGATATTTTTTTGTTGAGAAATCTTGAAAGGGAAGGAACTTCGCAATTCACTATAGAAGAAATAGAGTTGTCCAGTTAATTAGGGAAGATCGGATAAAAAAAACTAATAGAAATACCAGATTTTGTAAGGGAACAAAATAAAAATAAATAACAATGGTAGCTAGCTCACCTGTACGCACGCAGCCAACAGAAGGGCAATACAAATACCAGGGTTAGCCTTGTCACACTCCACCTCCAACTTTGTCGACACAACCAACCACGTTACGGTACAGGGTTTGGTCTTAGTATATCTCTGGGTCTATTGTACTATCTGATGCTCTTTAAAACTATAAGGGGTCTGCTTTGTTGCAAAACATTTTCAAATCACAAAATCTGTGAAGAAAAGTGGCATGAAAGACTCACATGAACCAGTTGTACATTCTAGTCCAGAAGCTGGTGATTGTTACAGCTGAACAAGTACCATGTTCAGTTGCGGGCTGTAGTGTTGTCGGAGTTGATTTAAACATCACTTAATATATTCATATCTGCGTTTTGTGCAGATAAACCTAGAGCAGAGCTGCCCTCACTGGAGAATATCAGAAGCCGTTGCATGCAACAGCTCGAAAAACTGCGTCCAGATCACATCAGGCGGCTAAATCCGACACCTTACAAGGTTCCGTTTCTTCCTTAAATTATCTTTACTTATGTTCCAGTATCAAACGCACACCAGTAACTTTACAACCTTTTTCAATTCGAGCAGGTGAGTGTGAGCGGAAAGCTGTACGAGTTCATTCATTACCTATGGCTGAACGAGGCGCCAGTAGGCGAATTACAATAGATACATGCACGAGCTGGAGTCAGGTCATATTCTTGCAAGCATAGCAATACGTTATACGTTAAAGAAAATTAGGAGCTCTGTTGTTGTACTACATGACCATCCATCAGCTCATGGCCGCATCTTTATAGGCTATTATTTTTATCACGAAATTCCATTTGTACAAACTAATTATTGGTATGAAGGCAGGCAGATCAGTTTACATACATCCCTTGGTTGGTGGAATACTATATGTACTTGTTATGGAGTTGAAACAATAAGCAGGTTAGCTGAAATAAGGTAGCTGCAATATCGAGATCTTGTCTTCTTTGTCCTTGGCAGCGCACACATTTGCAGGTGATTGACTAGAAAAAACGGTGGCACCAATGCGGAGGCTGAAAATAAGAAATACTGGTGCAGTGTCGGCGCTTTGATCTTCTTTGGCTGTTCTCGTTTTCATTTGCTGTTCGTATGCAAGTCTATCGGGAGATAAATCCAAAGGATGCCGTCTGCAGCCTGAGCAGAAAACGACGGGTGATGTACTTCTCAACTACCGTCGCTTTACGGGATTTTCTAGGGAAAAATAAAACATGGATATGTATTTTGCAACCTTTTGAAGATTTGAAAATTACTCCAGAGTTTATGTAAAATATTTAGTGTCCTTAGTATATGAGAAGGTTCACATATTTATTTTGCACTAAAAATATTTTGAACACATTTTCGAAATAGAACAAGGATTTGGAAATTGTTAGGGTTTCCACTTTATTTTAAGACGCAAATTTTTCTTAGTAGATTTTACATGATGCTCATGAATGAAATAGTCCTAATTAGGGTTTGCTTAAACAGGGATTCACAGTGACTTCGTGGAGCATATACATAGAAACATTAATCAACTAGGACAGTTTGAAGTCATCCTGCAGCAGAACTCACTACCCATACCGGAGAGGGTCTTCGTAAGTCACCAATGAGACAAATCGAACCTATTTTCACGAGTCTCGTTGGATAGAGATGATAGAGCGCTACAGGGTGGAGCCAGGGACAAAGTGACACTTCTACATGGATGATGTATTCGGCCAGACCTCATTCTACTACAAAGACCGCGCCGACTCCTCTCCATCAGATGGTGAGTACCACGACCTAAGAGATGATGACGGGGTCATTGTTCATTACCCACCCGCGGAGCCGGAGCCGGAGGAGGCCGAAATGGACGTTTAGTACACAGTGTAGGTCTTGTCCATTACACGGCGTAGTACACAGTGTAATGATTTGGTCACTTGACTAATTTTATAATAATGCATGTGTGTATGTATTTGGTACTGCATGTGGATTGATCTCGTATAAATCTGTATACTAGACATGTAGAAATGAGGAGAAACGATAGCTGGAAAAGTTGGATACTGGCAACGGGCCGTGGTGGAATGCGAGAAGTATTATAGGTACTCGTAGCGTGCCATAGGGCACGCGGCTAGTAGACGAAATGGTAGCGTGTCGGATACTTACGCGGCCGGTACATAGACTATGAGTCGCGTGCCGGGAGGACACGCAACTAGTAATTAATATCACTGACGAGGTACCAATCGCGGATGGTTGCTCACAACTGGTAGTCAAATTACACAAGCGAGCGATAGGCTATTCCCTACTAATATGGATCAAGAGTAGGATTTGTCCATCCAAATGACATAGAGATTTACTCAGGGTCCTCTCCGTTAGATCACGTCCAAGAAGCTTGCAAGCACATGATTAGGTTACAGGGATGTCATATCATAAAACGAGTAAATAGTACTTATCAGTAACAATATCAAACTAGGTTTAGATGATACTGATGATCGGATCTCAGATAAGTAAAGTATCACGAGATAAAAGGAATTGGTCAAAACATTTATGGTTCATTTGATCACAAGGTCATCATTGAATCTGTAGGAGTCATTATAGATCTCCAGTGCTCGATGTTTTCCTATTGATTGGAGAGGTGTCTCAATCATGTCCACATCATTTGCGAACATTAGGGTGAAACAATTAACGTTCATTGACGCTTAGGGTAGATACAGAAATATGAGTTGGAGACGAATGTTGTTCGGAGTCTCGGATTATATCCTGAACATCACGATGAGGTTTGGAATATTCTAAGGAATAAGATTCATTCATGGGAAGTCTCTTTTCTGGTTTCGAAAAAGTATGGGAAATTTCCGGTATCGCATCGGAGGGTTTTCTAGAAGGTTCCGGAAGGGCCACTAGTGGGCCCACTATCCTAGGGAGGACCACATGAGCTGATGGGGTGCAGCCCATCCCACTTGGGCCAGGCGCACCAGTCCTCAAAACCCAGCCGGCCACCCCCATTTGGGATAAGATCAAATCCCTAAAAGAGAGGGACAACTTGGGGGTAAGTTGCCCCCCTTCCCCCATGCGCTAACCCTAAGGTGGAGGAGGGTCCAAGGCAGGCCCTAGGCGCACCTCCCTCTATATAAAGAGGGGAGGGGTAGGGGTGTTGGCCACTCCTACACTGGTTTGGCAAAGCCGTGCAAGATTTCTCCTCCAACACCACCACCATGCACGTCGTTGTGCTATTGGGATTCTCGGAGGATCTACTACATCCGCCGCCTCACTGGAACGGGGAGAGGAGGTTGTCATCAACACCGTATGTGTGCCTGAGTACGGATGTGCTTTCCGATTGCAGCGCCGAAAGGATCGTCTACGTGATCTTGAGATCGGCAAGAGAACGAGTACATCATCCACGATATTAGATCTCATTAACGCTTTCGGTATTTAAGGTTAAGACTCTAGATCTATCTTGGTGTTTTCATCTAATAGATTAGATCTTTATGTTTGTTCGTTCTTGCGGTAGATTTTTTTCGATGTTACGAACCCATCAGTGGTATAAGAGCCGAATCTTTTGCATAGATGTGTTGCACGAGTAGAACACATTATTTCGTGGGTGTTGATATTTTTGTTGTCGCCTCTCTATCTTGTAATTTGGATCTTCCGGGATGGTGGTATGAAGCGGTCTAGGCTAACTTTACATGTCCTTGCAAATGAGACTTGCTCCACGCTTGATGTGCAACTTGCATTGCACAGGTGGCTTTGCGAGTGTCTATCTCTCCCACTTTAGTTGAGGTACAATTTACAATTGGTGGCTTGATAGCTTGAGTATCAACATTGTGGTTCATGTTCATAGGTAAGAACGGTTCTTATTTGAAAACTTCAAACCACGTAAAACATGCAAAGATAAATTAGAGGCGTCTAACTTGTTTTTGCATGGGTATGTGATGTGATGTGACCAATATGTGTTTGTGATTATATTTGATGTATGAGATGATCTCTTTTGTAATATGGCAACCAGCAGGAGCCTAATGGTTATCTTTATTATTTCATGATGTGCGTGTTAATTCACCATGTAATAGATTTATTTCATTACTATGATCGAGTTACTACTTGTAATAGTTTCTATGGATGGTGAACAACCATGAAGCGACACCATAGACCTTGACACCATGTTGGCGATGATGGAGATCATGCTCGTGCTTTGGAGATGGAGATCAAAGTCACAGGAAGAAAGGGCCATAGTGTATCACATATATTATCCATGCAAGTGATGTTTATACTTTATGCATCTTATTTTGCTTAGATCGCGAGAATAGCATTATAAGATTATCTCTATCACTAAATATCAAGAAATAATGTGGTCTCCCTTAAGTATGCACCGTTGAAAAAGTTCGTCGTTTTGGGACACCTCGTGATGATCAGGTGTGAAAGATTATACGCTCGCGTACAAAGGGTGTAAGCTAGATTTACACGTGCGGAATACTATGGTTTAACTTGATGAGCCTAGCATGTACAGACAAGGCCTTAGAATACGGAAAACTGAAAGGTAAAGCATGAGTCATATGAATGATATGAAGATCATACTTGGTGTAGTGGATTTGGTTCATGTAATCACTAAGAAAATGTGAGGGGTGTTGTTTTGGGTGGGAGTTCACCTAGTAATTTAGAATTAAAACTTAAACTCAATTTATCATGAATTTATTCTAAATGCCTTTGCAAATATGTTGTCGATCATGGTGTCACCTGCAATCAACTTTAATGTGTTCCTAGAGAAAGAACAACTGAAAACCACTAGAAACAACTTTACGGATTGGTTCCAAAATATGAGGATTATCCGTAGTGTTTCTCAAAAGACCTATGTGCTCGATGCGCCGCTGCGGTGACCCAGCATACCACTGCATGTTGTAGTATACAAGTCGTTGATATGATATTCATGAAGGGACTTCTTCATAAATATCACATCCCTCGGAGTGGTACAACAGAAACATTGCAGGTCATAACACTCGAGATTATATTACAATCACAGTCTTAACAAGTTGGTATTCTCACAGGTCCGCTGAGAACACCCTAAGATACTACTGAAGTTTTATTACAAACCAACATAAATAGTAAAGTGAGCTCAGCAACTTATTTAGGTAAGCTACTACGCTGCTCGGCTCCTATGATAACTAAGGTAAGACGCTACTCCTCCGCCTCATTGTTGTCGGGCTCGTAGACTATCCCATAGTCCACGCCTTCCACTCCTCCTGACAGATCAGGTTCCTCGTAGACCAGCTCGTAATCTCCTTCTGGTGCTCCGTCGGTGGCCTCCACTTCATTTTCACAGTCTAGCAAGGGTGTTGAAAGAAAGTGAGTACAGAGGTACTCAGCAAGCTCAAAAGAGAAAATATGTTTGATGCACTAGCTACGACCATTGATCAGAAAATCTCAGGTCAATGCATGTTTCGAAAACATTTCTTCAAAAGGTTGATTTTATTCTGAAAACTATGCCTGCCAATCTTCACAGGTTGAACAGAACTTCACGAAGTTCCTTTCCTGTCGCATTCGTAGTTCCCTTCCCGGAACAGGGAGTGACAGCCACAAATTTGATACACTCTGCAGAGGTGCGTTACTTCTCCCATAAGAGAACTTATCCTTGATACCAACCGAGACGCGTTTCTCGTCCACACTTCCTTGGTGTGGGGCCAGGTGTAAGATCCAAGCCAATCACTGCCTTCTCCGCGACCTTGCATATCCACCCTTTTGTCCATCCGTACACCCCCGGTAGACATCTCCCGATCATACGGCTTTACCCCCGGTGTACTATGGACAATCCCTCATAGACGATAGAGCCTCTCATCCACACGGATGGGGATTTTAAAGGATTTCCCAACCTACTGCAGTGTTATCCCCAACACCCAGCCAGGCTCCATCAAGTCCGTTGATATGCAAGAGGGAAAAGATACAGTTTACTTCCCCAGAGCCATTATAGATCTCATGGTTAACGCGAATTGTACTGCGCTAGAATCACTAGACGGCATTGGTGATTAGTTCTAGATTAATAGAAACCTTGCAATGGAACCTCCACCATATCAACACATACCATGGTTCCATTCCCACCATATAGTCAGATTCATAATTGGAAAAGTAACACTTGCTTTTCAATGCAGGATGATAAGTATAGTACTTTTGCAGGTAAATTGATATAAAATAATCATGATGACATGAGCAAGGGTGAACTTGCCTGGTGACTGTGAGATAATGCAGTTCGATGTGTTGGATTGAACCTGGACCTCGGGTTCTGTAAAGAAGCATCATTTTTCGGTAAAGACAATGTTATAAGATCCAAATGATGCATGCATGGATGTATTATTTCATGTTGAATCCCTTACCCCGACATGATTGTTAAGATTTAGGGTTGAGTTAAGTATTTGTGCCTTTGGCGGTACTTTATAATTCTTTAAGTACTTTAACATTGTTTCCTTTTCTAATAAGAAAAGAATTGAAAAGTAGTTGATATTTCCTTTGGAAAATATTGGTTTCAAATAAAGAATTGTAAAAATAAGGTTTTCCCTTTAAGTACTTTAATATTAATGAATTTTGAATTATTAAGATATTTCCCTTTTTGGAAAATCTTAATCTTTAAAATAAATGACTTGGAATAATAGAATTCCTTTTGAAAATATTTGAATAACCATTATTTGAATTCATTAAGAATTTTCCATGATTTTTAAATCCAAGGAAAATTGCAAATTTAAAATTTAAAGTTCATATTTAAATTCAAAATTCCAGAATTTGAAATTTTGTAGTAAACTCCATTTCTTATTTTATTCTTGTTAAGAATAATTTCTTATTCATTAAACCTATTTTTCTTGGATTTTTAGAGGTATTTTTCATTATTTGTTATTTGGTAGATTTCCTAAGTTATTTATAAAATGAAAATGACAAAAATACCCCTTGCCCAATTGGGCCAGCCCACTAACGTGGCCCAGTGGACAGCCCAATAAGGCCTGCCCAAAAACGGTTCGGTGGAACCGAACCCCGTCGGTCCACCTCACTCTCTCTCGCTCATCTCTCTCTCGCGAAACCTTAACTCCCGTGGCGATTCGGTGGCGACGTCGCCACCACCATGCCGCCGCCTTGCTCCGGCCAACTCCGGCCAAGCTAGGGCTCGCCGTGGTGCACAAACGACTCAGCGTGTGACGGCGCATCTGTTCGTCTGCATAGATTCGTCGATTTCTTCCTCGACTGTGCGTGCGGGTGCGTGACGCCCGTAGTCGCCAACGGATCCGTGGCGATCTCCATCGATCTGTGGTTCCTCGTCAACCCTGGGTGTTCGCCGCGCTCTCTGGTGGTGCGCATGGCTTGGCACGGCTTGGTCGCGGTCTGGCGCCGCCGTGATTGGTCGTACCACCGTGCTGCCATTGCTGCCGTTGCGTGCTTCACCAGGTAACCCCCTTCTCCTTCGGCTACCTCTTCTACTTCTTCCACTCCTTCTCGATCTGTGCCTACTGCACCCCTGCGTATGCTGCTGCTATGCTATCCTGCTGCCTTGCTTGCTATGATGTTGTGTTGATGTTCTGGCTATGCTGTTGTGCATGCTATCCTTGTTGTGCTTTATGCCTAAGCCTCCTGATGCTATTTCTATGCCTACTGGCTCACTGTGTTGTGCTCATCCTATGTGTTCATGCTTATGTGATGTGCAATTTCTTACTGGCCCTTGTTCATATGCTTACTAGCTTATTCATATGCTCACTGAACTTGTTATTGGCCTAGGTTAGCACTACTGACATGTGTGGTGTCAGTGATGCTCACCTATGTCATGTGTAGGCTTCAGTTGATCCAATTCTTGGATCACTGCTTGTCTGTGATGCTCTGCTATGCCTTGTGCTTGATCTATTTGATCTATTTGATCAATTATATGCTAGTGGCTAATTACTGGTTAATTCCTTTGCTAAATGGATGGATTACTAGCTATTGTTGTGCATGATTTGATATTTCCATGATCAATTTGGAAATAATCTAATTCTTAATCCATTTTTGGATGATGATGACTTATAATCTTGGTTAAATGGATGGTTTTGTGTTTGGTGTGAATTCAGTAGCATTGCTACTGATTGGTTGCTCACACGGTTGGCTAGATCTTGTTGGCTACTCATCTCTGCTTGCATAATAGGGAATCATAATTGATATGAAAGCCATTATGCTTGCCTGCGAAGAAATCTAGGGTTTACTGATTGTTTAGTGCCTAGGGTTTCACTAGGTGGTTCTTGGTAGCTGATATGTGGTGACCCTGCATACCACTGCATGTTGTAGTATGCCAGTCGTTGATATAACATTCACGAAGTACCATTCCGCAAATATTACATCCCTCAGAGTAGTACAACAGAACATAGCAGGGTCCATAACTCATTCACTTATTATTACAAGCATCAAACATATATTGTCTTGGAGCTCCTCTTGGGTCCTAAGAGGGATACTCCTGGGTTCGAGGTGAACCCAACTCAGCTTACAATATAGGAGTCTCATTAAACTATACATTTATTGCCTCGAGCAGCTAAATACTAAGAGTTCGGGCTGCTCGGCTACTACTACTCTCGGATAACTCTAGGCTTGTTCTCCTCCGGAAGCCTCCCCGGATCCGTAGACTATGAGATAGTCTACGCCTTCAACTCCTCCTGAGAGGTCTGGTTCCTCGTAGCCGATGATCTCGGCTCCATCATTGCGGTCGTAGTCCTCCTCCAGATGATTCAGACAATCTAAGCATG
This sequence comes from Lolium rigidum, assembly GCF_022539505.1. Classification (NCBI taxonomy): domain Eukaryota; kingdom Viridiplantae; phylum Streptophyta; class Magnoliopsida; order Poales; family Poaceae; genus Lolium; species Lolium rigidum. The sequence goes on from NC_061514.1 coordinate 135,776,788, forward strand.
GGATTTAAGAGTGGTATGAGTACGAGCGTACTCAACAAGTTCATTATAGATAAGAGGTGTTTAATGCACTAGCTATGATATTAGACCAAAAAGTCTAATACCAATGCAAGTTTTGATAAACATTTCTTCAAGAGATTGCTTTTATTTCAAAGAGCTATGTCCGTCAGCCTTCACCGGTTTACTAGAACTTCATGGAGCTCCTTTCCGGCCGCGTTCGCAGTTCCTTATCCCGGAACGAGGAGTGACAGTCACGATTCTTTACACTCGCAGAGGTGTGTTGCTTTACCCATAAGAGATCTTAACCTTGGTGCCAACCGGGCAGCTTTCCCGTCCACACTTCCTTCGGTGTGAGGCCCGGTATAAGGTCTAGCCAATCATGTTCCTCCGCTGCCTCGCACACCCACCCTTTGTTGCATACCCCGACCCTGGGTCCTCATCAGTCCTCTTACACCAATTAAGGATGGACCCCGACCATGACAACAGTTTGGGACTCGTTAACCAAACTCCTTCGCCGGTAGCTGCAACCCATCATAGACCACTTACCGTGGGGAATTAGAATGGGATCCCCACCCCACCGCTTGCCCAACCCGGGTCAAGTGTCTACGGTAAGCGCATCCGTTGATGTACGAGAGGTGGAAACACTTTTGACTACTCCGTCCCACTCCGGATCTTATGGTTAACACGGGTATTACGGCACAAGAATCACTCGGCGACATTTGTTGTTTAATCCTAGATGGATATTAACCCTTGCAATGGAACCTCCACCATATCAACACAATCCATGGTTCCATTGCCCACCACATAGTCATATTCATAGTTATGAAAGTAGTGGTTTTGGTTTTTATGCAGTAGTGATAACCATAATACTTTGCAAGTAATTTGATAGAAATACTCGAATGACATGAGCAAGTGATGAACTTGCTCGAACACCGCAAAGTTTTGCGGCTTGGAAGGTGTGGACTGACCCTTGTCCTCTGTTTCTGAAAAATAGCATCATTGTTCGATAAGGGCAATGGTTAAAGAGGCAATTATGCATGATTCCATTTTTTAGGGTTTGTTCCCCCCTTCCGATGTCGTTATTATTTCATGTAAGAGGTTAATACTAAGAATAATTTGGGGATACTTGATTTAAAGTAAAATACAACCTTGAAATGTTGTCAAGGTGTTTTTAAAGTCCAGATGCATTAATGGACTTATTTTTATTATAGAAAATTATATATGTGATTTAATTTATTATTTAAATCATCAAATTAAGACTTATTCTTAATTGTCTTCAAAAATTCTCTTTGATATTTTATTTGGATAGAGAATTTTATGCTGATTGATTTTCATATTTTTATTTATTTTCTTTAGAGCTCTTATGAATTTTCTATTTAATTTCAAAGTTTCTGGTTTTAAATGAAATTGTGAAATGTCTATATTGCCCCTGGGCCCACCTGTCAGGGTGGCCCAGCGGGTTAACCCTAACCCGAGCCACTCGGGCTCGGTCGGTCGCACCGACCCCTTTCTTCCCCACGCGCTCGCGAACCCTAACCTCCCTTTCTCTCCCGCGACGCCGTGGTCGCCGCCGCCTTCGCCGAAATGTTCCGGCCGCCACCGGCCATCCCCGCCGGCGAGATGGGTATCAATCGAACCGCCGTTCGACGGCGCTTCGAGTGATCCGCATCGATCTGCCTTTCCTCGCCGCTGCTGTTCTTCCTCAACCCCTCTGTAACCTAGTCGGTTGATTCACGGCGACCTCGTCGCCGCCGTTACTCCTGGTGACTTGGCGCGGCCGCGTGCCTCGCCGTGATGCTTCGCCGGGACCCGAGCGCCTGGCGACGAGCTGGCTTGGCGTGACCATGGCCTGGCGCCGCCGTTCGACGGCGTGTGCCGCCATGCCGCCATGGCCGAGCTCCTCTCCGCTTCACCAGTAAGTTCTCATCTCCTCCGCCCTTCTTCCTATGTTACCTGTTCTACCTCTTCTCCTTCCTCCTCCTCTTCGTCTAGCTTGGCCACCGGCCTGCTTGTCCTCGTAGAGGTGCTTGGCCGTGCCGATGTGTCAGTAGTTGCTACGCCTTGCTAGGCGTGTCTACGGCTGCGCCGCTTGTGCTCTGCTGTGCATATGCCGCTTCGTGTGTGTCTGCTCTTCTCTATGTCTTGCTGTTGTAACTCATGAACTCTTGCTCATGAGCATACTGTGATGCTTATGCTCAATTAAGTTGCTCATACTATTGCTATGTGTATCATGCCTCTCCTGTGTGTGCATTTCTTTGCCCCTGGCCTGATTATTATGCATAATCCTTGCATTCTGCAAGTGCCAGTGCCTCTAATTGGCTAACCCCTTGTACTGTTGTTCATATTAATGCCTTGTTGAGCATGCTTGCTACAAGATCTCACCATCCTTGGATGGTTTGCTCATGTATATGACTGATTTAGTTATCTGTGGTATAGTTGTTAATGTCCTGTGGCTGAGTAATTCATATTGCTAATGTATTGTTGCTGGGCTGAGCCGTAACATGCTCGTCATGCTTTAGCAAGCTCCCGATGATCGGATGATCATCGGTTGCTTGTAAAGGCTGTTTGGTGTCCGTGCCTCACTGCTGCTCATTCTCGTGATGTGTGTGTCACACGGGCTTGTGTTGGTGTGTGATGGTGCTTGCTCAAGCGGCTATTGATGCTTGCGGTGATCTACTCGGATCATTTGCAAGTGTCCGGTTCATGATTTACTTATTGATATCATTTATCCGTGTTGCCTTAGTTGATTAAGTGGATAATTGATGTGAACTGCTGAGCAAGTAATGATCATATAGATTGATTAAGTGAAGCTAGAGGGATGCCAAAAATTGTTGGGAACCCTAGCTCACTGCGAACCCATCCGGGTAATGATGCGAGTGGCTTGGTGTGTGGTCTTTTGGGTTTGAGGTAGCCCTGACAGTCTTTTGATGCTGTCCAAGGGTAGCTCCCCTTCTCTGTGGCTTGCTGTGGTTGGTGAATGCATTACTGGGTAATTCCTTGTTGGATTTCCAGTGATCTTTGATGTTGACAAATAAGAATAGACACATATGGTCTATCTATCTGATGGTGTGCTAGGTTTTAGGTGCTAGGTGACTTTGGTTGAATAGATAGGATCATTTCCTTGCTGGATTGCCTTGGTTATGCCACTGTTTTGGTCTAGCCAGTGTTCCCTTGGTGATTTCCTATTGGCTTCACCCATTTTTTCTTGCACCAACTGACTTGGTAGCCAGATGATGATACAATCTGGGTATTCTACCCATTTTGGCTTCTGTGACATATGCAAATGCTTATTTATGAGCAAAACAGGGTTTTGCTCAGGTTGATCTTGTTTATACCTCACTCCAGCTCCTAGATGGGTTGTTGGTGTAGAGGATTGCTTCTGTGTTGTTCTTGTGGTTGACTCACTTGCCCTGCTCCTCCTGGTGAGCTTGATTCAGTACTGTGGTGATTTAGCAAATTGAACAGCAGTGGCTGTTCATGTGTTCTTGTGTTCTTGTGTTCTTACCAGTGAAGCCTGTCGATGGATATGGCTTAGGGTTTTCTTCTGAAAAGCTTATATTTGGTGCTCCCTTGCCTCCCTGGTCGACAGCTCTTGCTTGTCACTTTGGTGACTCATTGTGTGTGTGTGCTGCATGCACACAGCCCTGTGAGCAGGCTGTGTGTGTGTGTAGACATGTGCTGTGCACCTGGACCTGGAACTTGGCTGTGGCATGGATCAGCTCGGCCACTTTGGTCCTATCTGATCATTTCCTATTTTCAATTTATTTCTAACCTGCCAAGTGGCTATGCCACTTGGCATAACTTGTGTTTGTTGTGTTTATGTGCAGATTCAAAATGATGATCAAATAGGCAAGATGATCCTCAAGCACAAGTTTGGATGATATTCACATTGTAGTATTTAGGATTGATTCATACTTGTACTTTTCTTTTTATTTTCTTTTATTTTACAATTTCTCCAATTCTTGTAATGTGTTGTAAAATTCATTTATTTCCATTATGAATATTGTAATGACAATGTATCTTGTGTATTAATCAATAAAGCTCAAAGTTTTCTCTAATGAGCTTTACTATAGTTTAATTGTTCATATTGTTTATTATTTATAATTTACTTGATGAATTTCCTCAAAATTGGATTTATGAGATATTCATTTGATGTTTGAATTTGAATTTCAAATTCAACTTAAGTTTGAATTCAGTCATGCAACTTAAGTTATGATGCAAACTCTCCCTTCTCTTCTCAAAACCCTAATTTAGTTAGATAAGAGCAAGTTTGTCGCACTCTCGAAACCCTAACCCCGTAAGGTGTCGAGAGAGAAACTTGTCCCCCTTCGATGCAGCTTTTGTTTAAAAGCGCGAAATTTCCCCGAATTTACTATGCAATGCACATCCCTTTCTAAAATCTACCCCTCGATCGTCTCTAAACCTGGGACATTACAGCCTTTCCCCCTTAAAGAAAACTTCGTCCCGAAGTTGTGGTTGTAATACCCGAACAGCTCGGGGTATGTTTTCCTCGAGTCTTCCTCTTTTTCCCAGGTGGCTTCCCTTTCGGGGTGATGCTTCCATTGTATCTTGCAATACTTGATCGCTTTATTTCTGAGTTGTTTCCAGCTTTCCTCGAGAATCTTGGCTGGCTTCTCGATGTATGTCAAGTCTGGTTGTAACTCGAGCTCAGCATGTGATACTGGCTCATCTGGGGTCTTTAAGCATTTTCTGAGTTGTGATACATCGAATACATTGTGAACTTGAGCTAGCCTTCCCGGTAGATCCAATTCAAAGGCTAAACCTCGATTCTGACTTAGTATCTTGAAAGGTCCGATATATCTAGGAGTGAGTTTTCCTTTTACTCCAAACCTCTGGAGTCCTTTCATCGGGCTCACCTTAAGGTATACCATGTCTCCAACTTGTGGCTCCCATGTTCTTCTCTTCTGATCGGCGTAACTCTTTTGCCGACTTTGGGCTATCTTGAGTTTGTCTCTGATAATGTCAATGACTTGTTGTTTTTCCTTGACATAATCAGGGTTGAACTCTTTGCTTGCTCCGGCTTCATACCAACATATCGGTGATCTACACTTCCTTCCATACAGAGCTTCAAATGGTGCCATCTTGATGCTGCTTTGATAGCTATTATTGTATGAAAACTCGCTAGTGGTAAGTGCTCCTCCCATGATCCTCCGAAGTCTAGGGCACAAGCCCTAAGCATATCCTCTAAGATCCGGTTGGTTCTCTCGGTTTGTCCACCGGTCGCGGGGATGATAAGCGGTACTATAGTCTAACTTGGATCCTAAAGCTTCGTGTAGTTGCTTCCAGAATGCTGATGTGAACACGGATCCTCGATCCGATACTATCTTCTTAGGCACTCCATGCTTACTCACGATCTCTTTGATGTAAAGATCGATAAGTTTCTCTCCTTTATCCTCGCTGGTTTACCGCTAAAAAGTGTGCACTTTTCGTCAACCGGTCCACGATTACCCATATCATGTCCTTCTTTTTATTAGTCATGGGTAGTCCGGTGATGAAATCCATCCCTATTTCTTCCCATTTCCACTCTGGAATAGGTAAAGGTTGTAACTTCCCTGCCGGACTACGGTGTTCAGCCTTCACTCTGCGCAGGTATGGCATTCGCCACATATTGTGCTATTTCTCTCTTCATGTTATTCCACCAGAATAGCTCTTTTAGATCCATGTACATCTTCGTACTCCCCGGATGAATGGAGTATGGTGTTTGATGGGCTTCCCGGAGTATTACTTCCTTGATTTCAGCAATATCCGGAACACAAATTCTCTTCTAGAACCATAATGATCCAGACTCTCCGCGATGAAATTCTGATGGTCTTCCTTCATCTATTCTTCTCATCTCCTCAACGATGAATGGATCGTCCATTTGACCCATCATTATCTCATTCTTCAGGTTGACATTAAGCTCATCGGCTACTTGCAACGCCGATAATCCTTCATGGGCTTCTTTCTCCCAAAGTTGTATTTGGGCTTGACTTATTTCCTTCCTCAACTCCGGTGATATTTCTTGTTCTACTCCTCCGGTGCTCTTCCTACTCAGGGCATCTGCTACAACATTAGCCTTCCCTGGTGTGTAATTGATTGTTAGATCATAATCCTTGATCAATTCTAGCCATCTTTTCTGCCTCATGTTGAGTTCCTTCTGAGTGAAGAAATATTTGAGACTCTTGTGATCTGTATAGAGCTCACACTTAGCTCCATAGAGAAAATGTCTCCAAGTTTTTAGTGCAAATACGACTGATGCTAATTCCAAGTCATGTGTTGGATAGTTCACTTCATGAGGTCTGAGTTGCCTCGATCCATAAGATATCACTTTCCGATCTTGCATGAGTACACAACCCAATCCATGTTTGGATACGTCACAGTACACGGTGTAATCCTTGCCAACTTCCGGAACTGCTAACACCGGTGCTGTGGTGAGTTTCTCTTTTAGAGTCTGAAAACTCTTCTCACACTCCTCTGACCACACAAATGGTGTATTCTTTCTTAACAACTTTGTCATTGGTCCTGCTATCTTGGAGAATCCTTCAATGAATCTCCGATAATATCCTGCCATTCCGAGGAATCCTCGGATTTCCTTGACAGTTTTGGGTGCTTCCCATTCTAGAACTGCCGCTACCTTACTCGGGTTAACAGACTATTCCATCTTTACTAATGACATGACCAAGAAATTCCACTTGATCTAGCCAAAATTCACACTTACTAAGTTTGGCATAGAGTTGATGTTCCCTTAGTGTTTGCAACACTAACCTCAAATGTTCAGCATGTTCAGCCTTGTTCTTGGAATATATCAGGATATCATCGATAAATACAATGACAAACTTGTCTAGACATGGCATGAAAATCTTATTCATGAGATTCATGAAAATTGCTGGGGCATTGGTTAATCCAAATGGCACTACAAGATATTCATGATGTCCGTACCTTGAAACAAAGGCAGTTTTCGGAACGTCTTCCTTCTTGATCTTTATCTGGTGATAACCGGATCTTAGATCAATCTTGGAAAAGACTCCCGCGCCTCTAACTTGATCAAATAGATCTTGTATTCTTGGAAGTGGATACTTGTTCTTGATTGTGACGTTGTTTAGATTCCAGTAGTCTCCGCACATCCTTCTTCCTCCATCCCTTTTATCTACGAAGATCACAGGTGATCCCCATGGTGAAACACTTTCTTGAATGAATCCTTTTTGTTCCAAATCATCCAGTTGCTCCTTAAGTTCTTTCAACTCCTTGGGCCCCATCTTGTATGGTGCTTTGGCAATCGGAGCTGTTCCTGGAATTAGGTCGATAGTGAATTCTATCCCCCTATCTGGTGGCATACCAGGTAATTCCGCAGGAAACACATCCTGGAATTCATTGACTACAGGTATATCTTCTAACTTCACCTCCTTCATGCTGTTCAGCTGTAGCTCAACTTTGATCTGGGTATGTTTATCTCCTTGGTAGATCATTCTACTTCCATCGGGGCTTTTCAAAGACACCGTCTTGCTCACACAGTCGATCAATGCTCCATTAGCTTCTAACCAGTTCATACCAAGAATGACATCAATGTCCTTCATTGGTAGAATGAACAGGTCCGCGTCAAACGCGCACTTATTGATCATGATGACTTGTTTTTGTTTGGTATGGGTTACTACTATCGTTCCCCCCGCAGAAAGTATGGTTATGGGTGTATCTAACTTAGTGCAACTAATCCCATGTTTGATGATGAATTGTTGAGAAATGAATGATGTAGTTGCACCGGTATCAAAAAGTACTTTGCCGGGATGAGTGAGTATCTGGAGCGTACCTATCACCGCCTGATCGGAGTTGACCACCTCCTCCAGACTAGTGCAGTTCAGCTTGCCGAAGGGCTTCTTATTCTTCCAGCTCCCTCCGGTGTTTCCTCGATTTCCTCCTCCTCCAGATTGACCTCCTCCAGGTGTTTCTCTTGGGGCGGTCCTTCGAGCATGTGCCCCTCCTCGGCGACAACCAAAGCATATAATCTTTGGCTTCTTACAATCTTTCGCGACATGTCCTTTGAATCCACAGGAATGGCATATAATCTGATTTGCAGACTGATATCCTTGGTTCCTCCTCTGGTTGTTGTTGTTGTTGTTGTACCGTGGCTTGAAACTCAAGCTAGTATTGGGCTTGTTACTAACAAACCTCTTAGGCTCAAACTTGGCCTTCTTCCTCTTCTCTTCTTGCAGTTGTTTGAAGTCATCCTCAAGAGTGATGGCTGCATCCACCAACTCTTGGAATTCCGTTGCTCTCATCATACGTAGCTGTACCTTGAACTGGGGACTTAACCCCTTCAGAAACCTTTTCTTTTTCTTGTCCTCGGTGTTGACTTCTTCAACAGCGTGCACGGGACAGCTTTGAGAACTCCTGACATAAGTCAGGATTGCCTTGTCCTTCTGCTCGAGATTTTCAAATTCTCGACGCTTCAGCTCCACAATACTTTCAGGGACATTAGATTCCCTGAACTTCCTTGCGAACTCCTCCCAGGTGAATACCTTTCCCGCCGGATAAACGGCTACAATGTTATCCCACCATGATGCGGCGGGTCCACACAACAAGTGTGTAGCATAACGGACCTTCTCCAGGTCATTGCATCCAACAGTGTTGAGCTTTCGCTCTGTGTCCATGAGCCAGTCTTCCGCGTCCATTGGCTCGGGCGCGTATGCAAAAGATATGGGCTTGGTGTTCTGGAAGTCTGCTAAGGTGACTCCCTGATTCTCGGGTCTCTCTACCCGGTTCTGCTGCAGCAAATCTTGGAAGAATTTGTTCTGCTGCTCCAGTGTTACACGTTGTCTCTCCTCTAC
>NC_061514.1:135785706-135809062 GCF_022539505.1 Lolium rigidum
GTTCTCCAGAAGTGCAGAGAGGGCAAGGTTGGACCAAGTCCATGGTAAAAAATGGAGTATGGGCTCAGATATTTACCCTGCCTGCAATGTGTTCGACAGAATGCCCGCAAGAAAATTATTTTCGAATTTTGAAATTCTTTTTGGTGGGTTGAAATCATATATTAAGTGGAGCATTTTGGTGTTGGTGGTGGTCAAAATGGATTTGATATGCAAAATCACATTTTGCATATGATCTTAAATCTGTGAGAAAGTTCCAACTTTGCTTGCTTGCCATTTGAAATTGGTGAAGATTTTGGGGTGATGGTTTTGGGCAAAGTTGTAGTGCTTGATGTTGTCTTGGATGAGGTGAAGAGAGTTGACAAAGTTTAGAAGTGGAAAGAGGAAAACCAGGGGCTCAAAGTGGCCATCAGGTTAAAAATGGCACAAGTGACCATATTGCATGTATGTTGGAAATTGAATTTGATTTTGGTTTGAGTTGAGTTGGCTTGATTCCAAAGATGATAATAAGTGTTTATTAACCATTTACAAGTAATGGTGCAAACCAAATTGGCCTAGATTAAGTATTTGCAAAAATGGCATAGGCCTTATGTGAGAGTGAATTGGATTTTTGGGGGTTTCTTTTATTTTTCCATTTTAATTGGCTAAGGGTGATCAAGGGATCATTGCTAGGGTTTTTGAGTGAGAGAGAACACATAAGCAAGCATCATGGCAAAAGCACACTCCAATAAATTAATAAGGTGAGCTAATATGCATAGTCCTATATGATGAGAAAAAGTTTTTGTTAACTCTGATTTTTGGATTCTGGAAATCTCTCTCTTGTTCTTTTTATTAAAACTTGGGATGTTACACGCTCCATGCGCTGCGCTTCGGTCTCCTCTCCTAACGCTCCCGACATAACCCCCTAGTTCTGCAACACAAGATGATACTCATAATTACTCCATGCGCAAGTTTTCTGAGCTCAACATTGTGCACAGAACTAGTCACGCAATGGAAATCAAGAAGCAAATCCAAATCATACAAAACATATACCATATATTTGCATACTTAAGTGGTCTTGTTACAATACTCAAGTCGATGTGAGTATGCAAACTCACTTATTAAAGTATATGAACAAATTTATACAAATATTACAAACTATAATACACGTGGTACTTGTGTATTATAGCCTCGCCTCCCTTGGTGGACTCTAATCGATCTTCACTCCCGGTACATTCCAGGCTTCCATCCGGTCGAACGTGTCGTCCTCCTGATAGACCCTGGAACATAAGGTCTCCCCGTTGGCTTGTAATCCGAATCCGATGATGATCCTAAGGAGAAATCAGTGTTCACAAACTGATCATTGAGTGCATCATAGTCCACCCATCGGGTGTACTCTCCTGTAGCCACACCATAAGGGTTACCAAAACTCATACCCGACTCAACTTGTGTCGGATATCCTCCATCCACTCCTTCATTACTAGGATAGCTCTGGTTCTGGGTTGTTGCATCATCATTCATCTCCCCATCATAATACTCAGTAGTACTATGAGTTCCAGTATCATATCCCCAACGCCAACCCCTGGAATTCTCGATAGGAGTCTCGGAACGCTGCTTGTTTCCGGATTCCTCTCCGCCCTCGTATCCCCCATAGGAACTACCCAGGTAGTTCCCAGGTGTAGCAGGTGTGGGTTCACGTGCAAGTGGATCGATACTGATATAATCACCAGCTGAATAAACTGGTGTGTGCACCACATTCTCCATAGGTTCTTTCCCCCTACTCTCTTCCTTGGGTTCAGTGAATTCCTCAAGCATCGTATCAATTGCTCCTATCAGATGATGGTTCAACTGAAAGAGTAATGATATGAAGTTGCGGCTATTGTCCATATATTTTGCCGCTTCTATGGGTTTGCGTTTAGCATATTTGTAGTGGTTGAGCATGGGATCTTCTTCCTCCTGATTATGAGGAATATGGGAGAACTCGGAATCCATAAGCTCGTTCGTCTTATGTTCCCATATGTCGGTTATGGCTCTCATAACAGCTATATGGTAAGATGTATTGGTTGTCCTTGCTTCCCCAGCTGGCATGACTACGCTCATTCCCAAAGATTCGGGAAGTCGCAGTCCTACCCTGCACTTGGCCAGTACAGGACCATCATAGAACATGTACTTCTTTACTGGAATCTGGGGATCGCACCCAAATTCCAGTAACATGGCTCGTAGGATATCTGCAAGTCCTCCTTGGTACTCGTTCAGTGTGGAATCCATAACTTTCACGTTTGTTCCCGGTCGTGAACTTGCCATGTTGGCTGTAGAAATAGAAAGATTATAAGATTAGTGATAATGCATCATAATAGAGATAACAAAGAATTATCGCACTAAAAGATATGATTGTTGTATTCTCAATTGAATATACACCATATTTTTAGAGAATTCTTTATTAGTCCTATTTGACTCCTAACGTTTGGTCCCATTTACTAGGTTCCAACCTAAGGTCAAAGCTTTTGCTCCGATACCAACTCGTGGTGACCACCGCATACCACTGCATGTTGTAGTATGCAAGTCGTTGATATAACATTCACGAAGTACCATTCCGCAAATATTACATCCCTCGAGTAGTACAACGAGAACATAGCGGGGTCCATAACTCATTCACTTATTATTACAAGCATCAAACATATATTGTCTTGGAGCTCCTCTTGGGTCCTAAGAGGGATACTCCTGGGTTCGAGGTGAACCCAACTCAGCTTACAATATAGGAGTCTCATTAAACTATACATTTATTGCCTCGAGCAGCTAAATACTAAGAGTTCGGGCTGCTCGGCTACTAATACTACTCTCGGATAACTCTAGGCTTGTTCTCCTCCGGAAGCCTCCCCGGATCCGTAGACTATGAGATAGTCTACGCCTTCAACTCCTCCTGAGAGGTCTGGTTCCTCGTAGCCGATGATCTCGGCTCCATCATTGCTTGTCGTAGTCCTCCTCCAGATGATTCAGACAATCTAAGCATGGGATTTAAGAGTGGTATGAGTACGAGCGTACTCAACAAGTTCATTATAGATAAGAGGTGTTTAATGCACTAGCTACGATATTAGACCAAAAAGTCTAATACCAATGCAAGTTTTGATAAACATTTCTTCAAGAGATTGCTTTTATTTCAAAGAGCTATGTCCGTCGGCCTTCACCGGTTTACTAGAACTTCATGGAGCTCCTTTCCGGCCGCGTTCGCGAGTTCCTTATCCCGGAACAGGGAGTGACGAGTCACAGTTCTTTACACTCTGCAGAGGGGTGTTGCTTTACCCATAAGAGATCTTAACCTTGGTGCCAACCGGGCAGCTTTCCCGTCCACACTTCCTTCGGTGTGAGGCCCGGTATAAGGTCTAGCCAATCATGTTCCTCCGCTGCCTCGCACACCCACCCTTTGTTACATACCCCGACCACCGGGTCCTCGTCGGTCCTCTTACACCAATTAAGGATGGACCCCGACCACGACAACAGTTTGGGACTCGTTAACCAAACTCCTTCGCCGGTAGCTGCAACCCATCATAGACCACTTACCGTGGGGAATTAGAATGGGATCCCCACCCCACCGCTTGCCCAACCTGGGGCAAGTGTCTACTGTAAGCGCATCCGTTGATGTACGAGAGGTGGAAACACTTTTGACTACTCCGTCCCACTCCAGATCTTATGGTTAACATGGGTATTACGGCACAAGAATCACTGGCGACATTTGTTGTTTAATCCTAGATGGATATTAACCCTTGCAATGGAACCTCCACCATATCAACACAATCCATGGTTCCATTGCCCACCACATAGTCATATTCATAGTTATGAAAGTAGTGGTTTTGGTTTTTATGCAGTAGTGATAACCATAATACTTTGCAAGTAATTTGATAGAAATACTCGAATGACATGAGCAAGTGATGAACTTGCCTGAACACTGCAAAGTTTTGCAGTTGGAAGGTGTGGACTGACCCTTGTCCTCTATTTCTGAAAAATAGCATCATTGTCCGATAAGGGCAATGGTTAAAGAGGCAATTATGCATGATTCCATTTTTAGGGTTTGTTCCCCCCTTCCGATGTCGTTATTATTTCATGTAAGAGGTTAATACTAAGAATAATTTGGGGATACTTGATTTAAAGTAAAATACAACCTTGAAATGTTGTCAAGGTGTTTTTAAAGTCCAGATGCATTAATGGACTTATTTTTATTATATAAAATTATATATGTGATTTAATTTATTATTTAAATCATCAAATTAAGACTTATTCTTAATTGTCTTCAAAAATTCTCTTTAATATTTTATTTGGATAGAGAATTTTATGCTGATTGATTTTCATATTTTTATTTATTTTCTTTAGAGCTCTTATCAATTTTCTATTTAATTTCAAAGTTTCTGGTTTTAAATGAAATTGTGAAATGTCTATATTGCCCCTGGGCCCACCGTCGGGGTGGCCCGGCGGGTTAACCCTAACCCGAGCCACTCGGGCTCGGTCGGTCGCACCGACCCCTTTCTTCCCCACGCGCTCGCGAACCCTAACCTCCCTTTCTCTCCCGCGACGCCGTGGTCGCCGCCGCCTTCGCCGAAATGTTCCGGCCGCCACCGGCCATCCCCGCCGGCGAGATGGGTATCAATCGAACCGCCGTTCGACGGCGCTTCGAGTGATCCGCGTCGATCTGCCTTTCCTCGCCGCTGCTGTTCTTCCTCAACCCCTCTGTAACCTAGTCGGTTGATTCACGGCGACCTCGTCGCCGCCGTTACTCCTGGTGACTTGGCGCGGCCGTGTGCCTCGCCGTGATGCTGCTGGGACCCGAGCGCCTGGCGACGAGCTGGCTTGGCGTGACCATGGCCTGGCGCCGCCGTTCGACGGCGTGTGCCGCCATGCCGCCATGGCCGAGCTCCTCTCCGCTTCACCAGTAAGTTCTCATCTCCTCCGCCCTTCTTCCTCTGTTACCTGTTCTACCTCTTCTCCTTCCTCCTCCTCTTCGTCTAGCTTGGCCACCGGCCTGCTTGTCCTTGTAGAGGTGCTGGCCGTGCCGATGTGCTGTAGTTGCTACGCCTTGCTAGCTGTGTCTACAGCTGCGCTGCTTGTGCTGCTGTGTCTTGCTTGCTCTCGCATATGCTTGCTTCGTGTGTGCTTGCTCTTCTCTATGTCTTGCTTGTTGTAACTCATGAACTCTTGCTCATGAGCATACTTGTGATGCTTATGCTCAATTAAGTTGCTCATACTTGTTGCTATGTGTATCATGCCTCTCCCGTGTGTGCATTTCTTTGCCCCTGGCTCGATTATTATGCATAATCCTTGCATTACGCAAGTGCCGGTGCCTCTAATTGGCTAACCCCTTGTACTGGTGTTCATATTAATGCCTTGTTGAGCATGCTTGCTACAAGATCTCACCATCCTTGGATGGTTTGCTCATGTATATGACTGATTTAGTTATCTGTGATATAGTTGTTAATGTCCTGTGGCTGAGTAATTCATATTGCTAATGTATTGTTCTTGGGCTGAGCTGTAACATGCTCGTCATGCTTTAGCAAGCTCCGATGATCAGATGATCATCGGTTGCTTGTAAAGGCTGTTTGGTGTCCGTACCTCACTGCTCGCTCATTCTGTGATGTGTGTGTGTCACACGAGGCTTGTGTTGGTGTGTGATGGTGCTTGCTCAAGCAGCCTACGATGCTTGCGGTGATCTACTTGGATCATTTGCAAGTGTCTGGTTCATGATTTACTTATTGATATCATTTATCTGTGTTGCCTTAGTTGATTAAGTGGATAATTGATGTGAACTGCTGAGCAGTAATGATCATATAGATTGATTAAGTGAAGCTAGAGGGATGCCAAAAATTGTTGGGAACCCTAGCTCACTCTGAACCCATCTGGGTAATGATGCAGTGGCTTGGTGTGTGGTCTTTTGGGTTTGAGGTAGCCCTAACAGTCTTTTGATGCTGTCCAAGGGTAGCTCCCCTTCTCTGTGGCTTGCTGTGGTTGGTGAATGCATTACTGGGTAATTCCTTGTTGGATTTCCAGTGATCTTTGATGTTGACAAATAAGAATAGACACATATGGTCTATCTATCTGATGGTGTGCTAGGTTTTAGGTGCTAGGTGACTTTGGTTGAATAGATAGGATCATTTCCTTGCTTGGATTGCCTTGGTTATGCCACTGTTTTGGTCTAGCCAGTGTTCCCTTGGTGATTTCCTATTGGCTTCACCCATTTTTGCTTGCACCAACTTACTTGGTAGCCAGATGATGATACAATCTGGGTATTCTACCCATTTTGGCTTCTGTGACATATGCAAATGCTTATTTATGAGCAAAACAGGGTTTTGCTCAGGTTGATCTTGTTTATACCTCACTCCAGCTCCTAGATGGGTTGTTGGTGTAGAGGATTGCTTCTGTGTTGTTCTTGTGGTTGACTCACTTGCCCTGCTCCTCCTGGTGAGCTTGATTCAGTACTGTGGTGATTTAGCAAATTGAACAGCAGTGGCTGTTCATGTGTTCTTGTGTTCTTGTGTTCTTACCAGTGAAGCCTGTCGATGGATATGGCTTAGGGTTTTCTTCTGAAAAGCTTATATTTGGTGCTCCCTTGCCTCCCTGGTCGACAGCTCTTGCTTGTCACTTTGGTGACTCATTGTGTGTGTGTGCTGCATGCACACAGCCCTGTGAGCAGGCTGTGTGTGTGTGTAGACATGTGCTGTGCACCTGGACCTGGAACTTGGCTGTGGCATGGATCAGCTCGGCCACTTTGGTCCTATCTGATCATTTCCTATTTTCAATTTATTTCTAACCTGCCAAGTGGCTATGCCACTTGGCATAACTTGTGTTTGTTGTGTTTATGTGCAGATTCAAAATGATGATCAAATAGGCAAGATGATCCTCAAGCACAATTTTGGATGATATTCACATTGTAGTATTTAGGATTGATTCATACTTGTACTTTTCTTTTTATTTTCTTTTATTTTACAATTTCTCCAATTCTTGTAATGTGTTGTAAAATTCATTTATTTCCATTATGAATATTGTAATGACAATGTATCTTGTGTATTAATCAATAAAGCTCAAAGTTTTCTCTAATGAGCTTTACTATAGTTTAATTGTTCATATTGTTTATTATTTATAATTTACTTGATGAATTTCCTCAAAATTGGATTTATGAGATATTCATTTGATGTTTGAATTTGAATTTCAAATTCAACTTAAGTTTGAATTCAGTCATGCAACTTAAGTTATGATGCAAACTCTCCCTTCTCTTCTCAAAACCCTAATTTAGTTAGATAAGAGCAAGTTTGTCGCACTCTCGAAACCCTAACCCTGTAAGGTGTCGAGAGAGAAACTTGTCCCCCTTCGATGCAGTTTTTGTTTAAAAGCGCGAAATTTCCCCAGAATTTACTATGCAATGCACATCCCTTTCTAAAATCTACCCCTCGATCGTCTCTAAACCTGGGACATTACATGATATTACTTGTAAACCCTCTACTGGTGCTATTTGTGCATGTGTGCTTGCTTGTGTGCACATCTGTGCATCTGTTCTTGCTTATGTGCACAAGAATAGTGTCTGGATGGTTTGTAGGTTCTAGTTGCTCCCTTCTTGCCAGTGATCCTTGGTCAACACCAAGTGATGATCACCCATGAGCATCTGCTCATCCCATGACTTGTGTCATGCAGAAATTATGGATTGGATCCACTGGATCCTCTCCAGGTATTTAGTATACCTTGTTCCAGCTCCTAGATGGTTAAGCTTAACTGCTGTTGAGCAGTTGCTTGATGATCTTGTTACTTGTCCTTCTCCTCCTAGCTCCTGATGATCTTGGTTAAGTTCCCATCTTTCTACTGGTTTTGGTTGGTTGAATTTTTGGATGGATAAATGGTTTTAGTATTGGTTGTTGCTGTTCTTGAGCAAGAAGTGAGATGAACTCTTACTGTTCTTGCCTGGTTGCTTGATGAATGGTGATCTGTCGACCTGTGCATTTCTTGTAGGGTTTCTACCCTTTTATACACGTTGTGTTTCTCCTCTTGCTGTGACACACAAGCCTAGCACGGCTTGGTGACTAGGATGTGCCTTGTTCTGCTGTTGATTGCACAGCAGCTCCATGAGTTGTGTGGTCACTTTGGTGAAACTTGAGCCCTGTGTGTGGCTCAGGTTTGGTCTGCCTATGGTTATCCTGGTTCTGTCCAGGTTTTGGACATGCACAAGTGTCCTTGACACTTGGTTTCATCCTCTGGCTAGTTACTGACTTGGTTTTACCCCCCCCCCCCTGTATAGTTCATTTTCTTTATTTTTCAGGTTTCAGAGATGGAAATGATCCAAGAAAAATCCTTCCAAGACACTTAGTTTAGGATTTTAGTATAGGATTCTAATTTATGTAATCTTCTTTTTTATTTCGATTTTATTCATCCAATTCTTGTATAATGGATAATGTAAAGACATTGTATGTGTGTGTATATCAATAAAGCTAAAATTTTCCTTATGAGCTCAATTGTATTTGTATCATTTACTTATAAATGATTTGTATATTTATATTGCGATTTGAAATTCAAAGTGATTTGAATTATGAAATGTATTTGAATGATGAAGTGTATTTGAATTATGATTTCATAATTCATATTCTATATTGTTTACCTTTTACTTCTTTAGTTTTAAATTCAATATGACTTGGCAATTCAAAATCATCTCCCAAATAAACAAGTTACAAAAGAGATCATGTCGAAATTCTTAACTCACATTACCTAACCCTAATTGCAATTGAGAGAGAACCTCGATCCCTCTTAGGTTTAGTTGCAATAAGGCGCGAAAATTTCTCTCGTTTTGCGATGAAATGCACATCCCAATTCTAAATCTACCCTTCGATGTTCCTATGTTCTGGGTTATTACAACCGCTGGGTGTGCCGCCTGCAGAGGCTGCTTTCGAGGACGAGAAAAAAGTTCATTCTCGTAAAGATGACTACGGTGTAGTTCAGTTCGCCATCATGTATGGTTTAGAATTGGATTTTCAATAGCATTTCGAGAACCATGGCATGTATGAAATTGTTCAGGAGCTCAAAATGATCTTTTATGAAGCTTCTGAAAAGTTATGTAAATGTAAGATGGAAGATAATAGCTTCGTTAGCGAGCATGTGCTCAAAATGTCTGGGCACGCAGACAAACTCCAACAACTTGGAATAACTATTCCTAATGATTTGGGGTTTCATCTTGTTCTCCAATCACTATCACCAAGTTACAATAAATTTGTGATGAACTACAATATGCAATGCATGAAGAATACAATATCTAAGCTCTTATAAGTGCTTAAAACTTCTTAAGCAGAAATCAAGAAGGAGAATAAAGTGTTGATGGTCAACAAGACCACCAGTTTCAAGATAGATGGCAAGCCAAATAAAAGAAGGGAGACTTCAAGAAGGGTGGCAAGGAAGTTGGTGCTCCTCCAAAGAAGCTCAATGTTGGGCCTAAGCATGACACTCAATGCTTCTACTGCAAGGGTGATGAACACTGGAAGCACAGCTGCCTCAAGTACTTGGTAGATTTGAAGGCTGGCAATGTCTAGAAAAGTACTTGTGTTGTTTATCTTGATATGTTATCAGGATATGTTGGGGTTGTTGGGAAGTTATCACATGCTATATAAGTTGTTGGCAATAATCATGGCTTACTTTAATGTTAATAATAAAATTGATAAGTAGAGGCATAGGTGGGTCAGCTGTATTTCAGTTTTAAACACGGCTCACTTGTGTCCAATAAATATATTAGAATCCGAGTTCTTGTTATCTCTTTCGAGAATGAGCGTTCTACCCATACGTGTGGGGGGGGGGGCATCACCTACTACCTTTTCTCAAGTTTGTTTGTCGAGGGCCACGACTAGATCAACACTTTTATTTTAGCTCTCCCAGGCGTGCAAGCTTGCTTCTTTGGTTTACTTTGGGGAAGCTATGTGTGCCTTGTAGCCCCTTGTCTCTTGCACGCTCGTAGGTACGACATACATTGTTAAAAGATCATCCCCTAAGTGAGCTCCGATCCTCCGTCTTGCAATAGCTGAGTCCATTTCGGAGCATGGCCGAACTTCAACAAGGGTAGCTTCATTAGGTTCCCCCCTTAAACTTGCTTGTAGAACTAGGAATTGTCTTGCACTCTTGTAGTTAGACTCTATTTTGATCCAGCAGGGTTGATGAAAGAACATATCTCCTTAAGTGGTTTTGGTGTTCATGACAACGATTATATTTATCTAATCTTTTTTTACAAGAATTATAGGATTTTAGCCATGATAATAAATGCCCAAAAAGTTTGAAGAGCTTCAAGTTATTATGGCGGGATAATGAAATGATCTTCACTTATGGGGATGGATGGAAGAAAGAAAAGAAGTAAAGAAAAGAAGTAAAGAAAAGAAAGAGATAAGAAAAAGAAAGAAGAAAATGGAGGAAAATAAGCCAGGGGCTGGAGGTACCGCCGGGCACGGCCGGTACCACCACCCGACCACCACCGGAGGTACCGCTTGTGTACCGCTCCCGGTACCGCTGATGAGGAGCTACTCACAGTATGTTTCCAGGGAATTGGGGAGCGCGGCCGGTACCGCGACCAGTACCGAGGCCGGTGGTACCGCCCTGGCCCGGCCGGAGGTACCGCCCGGTTCGGTCGGAGGTACCGGTCCCCCATGTCTCTCCCGTGAATGCTCCTCCCCCGCGCCACGTCGACACAACGGTCGGTAGTACCGGCCCAACCTGGTCGGTACTACCGGTCAGAGGCCTCCAACGGGTAGATTTTCCACGGGGGGTATAAGAACCCCCTTCTTCTCCAATGGACTTTGACCCACGAAATTGCAAATCTTGGACCTCCATTGTTGAGCTCAAATCGCCTAGATCTCTCTAGTCCTCCACTCAAACTCCACCATACTTGAGGATTTGGTAGAGAAGACCTAGATCTACTCTTCCAAAAAGGAATTTGTGTTTCATCAACATTCTTAGTGGATCTTTGTGAGGTGATCTCAAAGATACTCTTCGTGTAAAGCTTCGTGGTTACATCTTGGGAGCCTCCAATTCGATTGTGGATGTGTGCCCCAAGCTTTGTGTAAAGGTGCCGGTTGTGACCTCAAGATAACCTCTTAGTGGAGCGTGAGCTAGGCCTTTGTGGCGTTGCTCACCGGAGAACTGGGTGAGCCTTTGCGGCGTTGGTTGGCCTTCGTCGCACCACACCCCTCCAAATATAGACGTACTTCCCTTTACGAGGAAGGAACTACGGGAATCATATCATCGTATCTACGTGTGCTCCACCTCGGTTACCTCTATCCTCTTACCTTCTTTACTACTTGCATCTTGTATTGTTGCTTGTATCTTGTCATATAGGTGAATTCACATAGTTGCATATCTAGAGAATTTACCTTTGTGTCAAGCCTAAATTGAAAAGGAATTAAAATTTAAGATTACACCTATTCCCCCCCCCCCCCCCCTCTAGGTGTCATACGACCCTTTCAGTTGAGTGTGCGTATGGTTACATTTAGGCAACCCTTGAAAGGTTTACATCTTATCGATAAGCCATCTTCACGGTTATGGATGACTTAGAGCATGTATGGCTTGATCATTGAATAACTTACACCTTTTTATCGTTGCTGATAATTTTTTAATAGATTGCGTAGTAATATAGCATTGCCACAATCAATATCTAATAAAACTTGTCAAACATGCATTGAGTACCTTTTACATTGCTTATTCCACTATGAGTGAAGGGGATATGTGTAGTCGGTTGGGTTATGTTTGTGTATCATCTAGTTGTTACCTTGATGCGCTCTCTTACCTTCTATGAGTAGACAAATGTTGTAGCTTGTCTCTATTGGCTTATAGTGCAAGTTTTGTTGCCTCTTAACTCCACCATATAGCCCAGTGAGCACAGCCTAGTTCTAGTCTTGCTAAGTACGTGTCGAAGTTCGTTCCTTGGTACGTACGCTCTGCTGTCCTCCCTCTTTTGTATTCTCCCTCCTTTGTCGACAACCGTTGGCCTGATTCTTTTGGAAATGTTTGGGATCGATGACGTTAGCAAGGTTACCCTTTCGGGTTGGCCTATGCAGGGTTATGGACGCTACTTGGTTACCTTCAAGACTCTCAGCCCCATTTGTATTCTTGTCCGTACTTGAATGTATTTGGCTTTATGTATGATTCGTATCTTTGAATTGTATATTTGCATTGTTGACTCGTTGGAGTCGTTGTTATAATATATATGTTCTTTTGTGGATTCTATTGTGAACTTGTTATAACGATACTACATTGTGAACGATTCCACCTTCTGCTCGTGCATATTTCGACATGTACGAGTTGTTGGTGGGCGTTCTTAAAATCAATATTGTTCGGATTTTAGCGGGAATGCTGGAATCCTCGTGGTACTGTTTTTTGGGTGTCATAGGGTCTAGGCCAATGCACATTCCACACATGTTGTGGTATTGCACGTAGATGTGTGCGATTCTAATTTGCACGAATCACAATGTAAATCTTACTATTTTAGAGTTAATTAAAACTAAGCTAATTCTCAGTTGATTAAAACTACCACTATGTGCAATTCTAATTTGCACGAATCATCATATAAATCTAACTATTTTAAGTTAAACTAACACTAAGTTAGTTCTCGGTTGATTAGAACTACCAAAAGGTTAATTCAACGGCAGTGCATTACAGTCTCATCAGCTCCC
Source organism: Lolium rigidum (assembly GCF_022539505.1). Classification (NCBI taxonomy): domain Eukaryota; kingdom Viridiplantae; phylum Streptophyta; class Magnoliopsida; order Poales; family Poaceae; genus Lolium; species Lolium rigidum. The sequence continues at coordinate 135,798,351 of NC_061514.1, forward strand.
TCGAGCCTCCAGGTCTGCCCTCCACGGCTCCACTATCCATCTCCACACTTTGTTTAGACCTCAAAATATCATTTTCCTGTCATCCATGTTTTTCTTCTGACTCGATCTACTTATTTATTAGGTCTTGACCCTTGACTTTGTCTATCTCCAGCATGCAATTGCTGAGTAAAGCACTCACACCCTGTCACCACTCCCACTAGACACTAGTGCTCCTCCTGCAATCCAGCCCCCTCTCATGTCATCCCTCTACATAGTACACTTTTGCAGGCGTACCACTACTAATAATTGCTTCCTTCCCTCTCCATTTCTTCTTGATTTGTTGTTACTCTAAAGATCACCACCAACCACCCTCCCCTAAACCACACCCAGGCTACACACCACTCTCCTCCTTACCAGAGTCCAATCTTTTTTATCAAGAACAAATTAACAACCCCTCACTTTTCGCCCCAGAATAATCGTCCAATCTTAGTATATTTGCCTACACATTGCTCCCAAATCCAATGTTTTGGGCCCTATCGCCCCTCAAATCCCCCCTTTTTCATCACTCCATCCTGTCCTAAATCCCCTTCTCCCTCCCTCTCTCAAAGTCCAACTTTTCCCACTGGCTGCATCGTCTGCAAAACCCAATCTTGGACACCTTGATTGCCCATTTATTCTTCGCAGGAATCCAGCCTTTCTGCATCCAATTCTCTGCCGGAATCCAAGCCTTGGCAGGCTGCCCTATTCAAAACCCAGTCCTGAGCACCGAATTCTGCTCAAAAGCCAGAGTTGTTGCGGAGATCCACCGTTTCTGGTTGAGCTCGCCGCTGCAGTCCGATGTCGGACTCGGGCCTGTCCCAGAGCACCGTCGTGTTCGGGCTCCACCTGTGGGAGCTCATCGGCATCGCCGTCGGCGCCGCCTTCGTGCTCCTTCTCGTCCTCCTCTCCCTGCTCTGCCTCCTCGCCAACCGCCGTCGCCGTCGCCGCCGCGCCCCGCCCACGCCCGTCCTCCACCTCTCCACCGTCGCGCCCAATGCCCATCCCAAGCACCCCACCAAGCCACCCAAGGACATCCAAGAAGTGCCCTCTCGCGGCGCGGCGGCCCCGCCGCCGCTTCCAAGGTGCCGCTCGCACAGGTGCTCCAGGCCACCCCGCAGGAGTCCATCCAGATCGAGACCGGCAAGGAGCACCGCATCACCTTCCCGGAGCAGCCGCCGCCCCACCACCAGCGTAGCGGAGGAACGTCGTCGCGCGGGGCCAGCGGCGAGAGCCGCGGAGGTGGTGGGGAGCCGGGTGTGCCCGAGGTGTCCCACCTGGGGTGGGGCCACTGGTACACTCTGAAGGAGCTGGAGGCAGCGACGGCAATGTTCGCCGACGAGAAGGTGATTGGCGAAGGTGGCTACGGCATCGTGTACCACGGCATTCTCGAGGACGGCACACAGGTTGCCGTCAAGAACTTGCTGAATAATAGGTAACAAAGCTTCCCATGAACTGAAGTATTGCCAAATTTAGAAGCTTGTTTTTTTATATGCGCCTAGTTTAGAATGTATTGATTTGAAGTTTAAGCAAGATGTATGCTTTACTGACTGCATCGGGCTCACTGAATGGAGATATTGACAATTCAGATGCTGACATTGTGCAAGAACTTGATAAAAAAGAAGACAAGTCGTTATCCTAGTCTAACATTTCATTATGGTTAGCATGCTTAGTGTGGAAGCTGCCTTTGAGAGGCCCAAATGTGTGATGCTGTGTAACGTGTGGTTTTTGTGTTGCTGAATTTGGTAAAATACCTGGTTTGTTAGGGGACAGGCAGAGAGGGAATTCAAGGTTGAAGTTGAAGCAATCGGGCGGGTGCGGCACAAAAACCTCGTGCGGCTGCTGGGATACTGTGCTGAGGGTAACCAAAGGTACCTCCTTGTGTGATAAGTTGGACAGCGGTATTCCAGAAATGAGATGCTTGTAATAAAACTTGTTGTATACGAATTCTTTTTAGGATGCTTGTCTATGAGTTTGTCAATAACGGAACCTTGGAGCAATGGATTCACGGTGATGTTGGTCCTGTGAGCCCTCTTACATGGGACATAAGAATGAAGATTATTCTTGGATCAGCAAAAGGGTAAGCGCATGTGAGTTATTGCTGATTTTTAAAATATTTTTCACTGCTTAGTACTTACACCAAGTTACCTAATTCTGCAGTTTAATGTATTTGCACGAGGGACTTGAGCCAAAGGTTGTTCACCGTGATGTCAAGTCAAGCAATATCCTACTTGACAAGCGTTGGAACGCCAAGCTTTCTGATTTCGGGCTAGCAAAGCTTTTGGGCTCAGAGAGGAGTTATGTCACGACCAGGGTTATGGGGACATTTGGGTTAGTGCGCTACTTATAATATCAAAATCACAGATGAGACATGAACATAGTTGCTTATGTATCTCTTGTTATTTGCAGGTACGTTGCTCCAGAGTATGCAGGCACCGGCATGTTGAATGAAACTAGTGATGTCTATAGTTTTGGGATTCTTATTATGGAAATAATATCTGGTAGGGTACCAGTAGATTACAACAGGCCACCTGGAGAGGTTAGTAATGGCTGCACCTCCTCATAACCAGTGCTCAGTTAAACTGCTCATCAAATGCATTTACAGAATCTGCGGATTAATCTTTTCAGGTTAATCTTGTTGAATGGCTGAAGACGATGGTCAGCAGCCGAAATTCAGAGGGGGTTTTGGATCCCAAGATGACTGAGAAACCTACTTCTAGGGCATTGAAGAAGGCTTTGCTAGTGGCTCTGCGATGTGTCGACCCTGAAGCTCGCAAAAGGCCAAAGATTGGTCATGTGATTCACATGCTTGAAGTTGATGATTTCCCATACAGAGATGTAAGTCACCATGAAATGATGATTTTTATCTTTACTTTTAAGTACCTGTTATTTGGATATCGCAATCATCATTTTGCAATGTATTTCTTTTACCCCTAATTATATCATGTTACTAAAACAAGAAGGAAATCAAGATGAACACCTTAAGTATAACACAGTGTTCACTTTTGGATCATACCTTATCTCTTGTGCCTATTGCTGAAGGCTCCTTTTGGCAATTGTAACTTCTTTTCTTGGTTACACAAAAATATAGTTTCAACATCTTTCTTTCCAATTTGAAACTTGTTAGATATCTAACTGTCATTCTGTAGATCATGTGTAAAGGAATCCATTTGCATTTTAAGATCTGGAAAGAAAAGAGTAGGCCTCATAACTAGTTCAAAGTCTACTGAAGAAGAGTTTGTAGAGTGAAAGTTTTGCATATATTTATAGTGAAACCTTTATTTGCTCTTATTGCCAGGAACGCCGAGGTGGCAGAGCTCCAGGTCAAGCAAAATTGGCAGAAACACCTTCAAGCGAACCCGGTGATAGTAGCGGAAACGACACACCAAGAGATACACCAAAAGGTCAATCGAAAGCAGACAATATCAAGTGGAGAAATCAAGAGACCTAGCTATCCGGCAAATGGTAATTATTCCAGATCTTTGTGCCTGATCAAGAAGCTGGATAGCGCAAACATACAAACATGCTCGTTTGCTGCTCCAAGGGTTGGATCAGGTGTGGAACCATGCAAGGCGTCTATGGAGATCGTGATAGCATCTGTACATTATTGGATTAATATGTTAGGCATAGAGATTTTTTGGTTGGTTTCTCTGGATCATGTTTATGTACAAGATATTTCCCGTATGATAAAAGCGCTATATACTCTTTGTGGTGAAGTTGAGCATTGCCGATGACCTGGTTGGGGCATTGCTGTTAAACCTCTGAATTTGGCTTCCTTGAGATCCATTTTCTGTTATTATTTCCTACTTGTCACATCAACTGTGGTAATTCAGTTATTCAAGCTGGATGCTCGGGGATGTAACAGATTTGACAGCCAGGGACTGCATGGCATGGTATGGTACTATACTATTATTGCTGGTTCAACCTGGAGGAGAAAAAAAGGAGGAGTTGGTGGCATATGATGGCCTGACCAGACCTAACCTGCCTGGCATTGTTTAACACACAATCACAACTCACGACAATATCATTGTTCAGTCATGCTTGACAATTAAGCCAGCTTATAGCTTGCTGCTAACTGGCAACTAATTGCACACACTCAGATTTTTTGTCAAGGAATATTGTCGGTTTCAAAGAGCACACGAAACCCTGCACAGTGCCTATCCAGAAAAAGTAGGATTCTGGTGGCAATCATGGATGGATGGGATCTGAGGTGATCCAAATTAGACACAAAACGAAATTGATATGACCAAGAAAGAAATAAAGTAGAGACGATATCATTTCGTGTAGATATTTCCTGGAGATGCATGGGGCCGGCGAGAGTTCAGCTTCTCCTACAACCTCGAGTGGCCTAGCTGTCCTCGTGCCGTGCCCGTGCAACTGTCTGTGACGCTTTGCCGGGAACGACCGCCGCCGACGGTTCGCTGTAGGCGTAGGCTGCCACTGCAACGGCCGTTGGTGATCCAGAGTTCAGAGCATCTTCAGCCGCGTCCTCAAACGGCGTCGGATCGAGCGTTTAGATGACGTATTTCCTTCGTGCCGCGTTTGAAGGACGTTGCTTTCAGTCGCGTCCCCCAAATAAAATTTCATATATTTAAAACTTAAGCGAATTCATTCAAACTTGCTATATATTTTCGAACAAAATTCGATTAAATTTGAACTAACCTAATCTAGTAGTACTTGCGGCGGCCGGAGGCGTCGTAGTACCGGTGGAAGTTATACATGTCGTCGGTGACGACCTCCTGCTTGTCGCGCTCGTCGGGCTCATCGACGGGCTCGTCCTTCACCGCGCCGCTTGGTCCAGTCTCACCGTCGTCGGTGAGGTCCACGAGCGGCTTCCCGATGTGGCGGATCGATCACCTCGTTGAGGTCGCCTCTCCAGGTGTCCTTGTCGTTCAGCGACACCAAGCACGCCACTCGTAGCTCTAGGAAGTCCTCGGGGTCATCGCTGCTCACGATGAGACGTTGCTGCCGCTCATACTCCGACAGCAGCGCCGCCTTCCCGGCTGCCTCGTCGTCCTGCTCCTCCTTCACCTCCGGCTTCGGGATGAGGAGGGCGCCGCCGCCGCGCCTTTGCTGCTGCCAACTGCCGCTGCCGCCGCGCCTCGGAATGACTGGCGGCGTCGCGAACTCCGGCTCCTCCTCCTCCACCTCGCGCTTGGGGACGGTGTAGGGCGCGGCGCGGTGCGACGAGGATGGCCCTGATGAGGAAGAGTTGGAGGAGGACGAGTACATCCTCCTCGGGTGCCAGCGTGCTGTAGGAGATGGTGGCGGCGACGACAGCGTCTCCAACCTTGGAGCGCCGTTGTGGATGCCGTCGACGACATTCTCCAGGGTGCGCCCCGGAACGCTCCAGAAGAGGACGCGCCCGTCCTTGTTCCAGCTGTTCCTGCGTCGCCTGGGAAATCTGGGACGTCATTAACGTAGCTTGACCAAAGGTAGGCGACAGGGTTTTAGGCTTCTGAGCCGCTGACGCGTCAGGCCCGCGTCTCCCGCCTCGCTTTTCGTTGTGTCCGGCATGCCCAGAGCGTCTCGTGTGTAGCAGGGACGGGCTCGGGATCCCGGACACCGTACTGGGCCGCGCAAGACAAAATAAGACTTTAGGGCACGCAGCTTGATGGCGCGTGAGACACACGTCCGTTGGGAACCCCAAGAGGAAGGTGTGATGCGTACAGCAGCAAGTTTTCCCTCAGTAAGAAACCAAGGTTATCGAACCAGTAGGAGTCAAGGAACACGTGAAGGTTGTTGGTGGCGGAGTGTAGTGCGGCGCAACACCAGGGATTCCGGCGCCAACGTGGAACCTGCACAACACAATCAAAGTACTTTGCCCCAATGTAACAGTGAGGTTGTCAATCTCACCGGCTTGCTGTAAACAAAGGATTAAACGTATTGTGTGGAAGATGATGTTTGTTTGTGAAGAACGGTAAAGAACAATTGCAGTAGATTGTATTTCAGATGTAAAGAATGGACCGGGGTCCACAGTTCACTAGTGGTGTCTCTCCCATAAGATAAATAGATGTTGGGTAAACAAATTACAGTTGGGCAATTGACAAATAAAGAAGGCATAACAATGCACATACATATATCATGATGAGTACTATGAGATTTAATCAGGGCATTACGACAAAGTACATAGACCTCTATCCAGCATGCATCTATGCCTAAAAAGTCCACCTTCAGGTTATGATCCGAACCCCTTCCAGTATTAAGTTGCAAACAACAGACAATTGCATTAAGTATGGTGCGTAATGTAATCAACACAAATATCCTTAGACAAAGCATCGATGTTTTATCCCTAGTGGCAACAACACATCCACAACCTTAGAACTTTATGTCATCGTCCTGCATTCAATGGAGGCATGAACCCACTATCGAGCATAAATACTCCCTCTTGGAGTCACAAGTATCAACTTGGCCGAGCCTCTACTAGCAACGGAGAGCATGCAAGAACATAAACAACATATATGATAGATTGATAATCAACTTGACATAGTATTCAATATTCATCGGATCCCAACAAACACAACATGTAGCATTACGGATAGATGATCTTGATCATGATAGGCAGCTCACAAGATCTAACATGATAGCACAATGAGGAGAAGACAACCATCTAGCTACTGCTATGGACCCATAGTCCGGGGGTGAACTACTCACACATCGATCCGGAGGCGATCATGGCGATGAAGAGCCCTCCGGGAGATGATTCCCCTCTCCGGCAGGGTGCCGGAGGCGATCTCCTGAATCCCCCGAGATGGGATTGGCAGCGGCGGCGTCGCTGGAAGGTTTTCCGTATCGTGGCTCTTGGTACTGGGGTTTTCGCGACGAAGACTTTAAGTAGGCGGAAGGGCGGAGTCGGAGGCGTCACGAGGGGCCCACACACTAGGGCGGCGCGGGCCCAGCCCTGGCCGCGCCGCCTTAGCGTGTCGCCACCTCGTGGCACCACTTCGTATCTCCCCCGGTCTTCTGGAAGCTTCGTGGAAAAATAAGACCCTGGGCGTTGATTTCGTCCAATTTCGAGAATATTTCCTTTGTAGGATTTCTGAAACCAAAAACAGCGTAGAACAAAGAATCGGCTCTTCGGCATCTCGTCAATAGGTTAGTGCCGGAAAATGCATAATAATGACATATAATGTGTATAAAACATATGAGTATCATCATAAAAGTAGCATGGAACATAAGAAATTATAGATACGTTTGGGACGTATCAAGCATCCCTAAGCTTAGTTCCTACTCGCCCTCGAGTAGGTAAACGATAACAAGGATAATTTCTGAAGTGACATGCTATCATAATCTTGATCAATACTATTGTAAAGCATATGAGATGAATGCAGCGATTCGAAGCAATGGTGAAGACAATTAGTAAACAAATGAATCATATAGCAAAGACTTTTCATGAATAATACTTTCAAGACAAGCATCAATAAGACTTGCATAAGAGTTACTCATAAAGCAATAAATTCTAAGTAAAGGCATTGAAGCAACACAAAGGAAGATATAAGTTTCAGCGGTTGCTTTCAACTTCAACATATTTATCTCATGGATAATTGTCAACACAAAGTAATATAACAAGTGCAATAGGTAAACATGTAAGAATCAATGCACACAGTTCACGTAAGTGTTTGCTTCTAAGATAGAGAGAATAGGTAAACTGACTCAACAATAAAGTAGAAGAATGGCCCTTCGCAGAGGGAAGCATGGATTACTATATTTGTGCTAGAGCTTTTCATTTTGAAAACAAGAAACAATTTTGTCAACGGTAGTAATAAATCATATGTGTTATGTATAAGATATCCTATAAGTTGCAAGCCTCATGCATAGTATACCAATAGTGCTCGCACCTTCTCCTAATTAGTTTGGATTAACATGGATTATCATTGCATAGCATATGTTTCAACCAAGTGTCACAAAGGGGTACCTCTATGCTGCATGTACAAAGGTCTAAGGAGAAAGATCGCATTTGATTTCTCGTTTTTGATTATTCTCAACTTAGACATCCATACCGGGACAACATAGACAATGAGATAATGGACTCCTCTTTAATGCATAAGCATTCAACAACAGATAATATTCTCATAGGAGATTGAGGATTAATTGTCCAAACTGAAACTTCCACCATGGATCATGGCTTTAGTTAGCGGCCTAATGTTCTTCTCCAACAATATGCATACTCAAACCATTTGATCATGAAAATCGCCCTTACTTCAGACAAGACGAACATGCATAGCAACTCACATGATATTCAACAAAGGTGTAATAGTTGATGGCGTCCCCAGAAACATGGTTACCGCTCAACAAGCAACTTACTAAGAAATAAGATACATAGCTACATATTCTTCACCACAATAGTTTTTAAGGCTATTTTTCCATGAGCTATATATTGTAAAGGCAAAGGATAGAATTTTAAAGGTAGCACTCAAGTAATTTACTTTGGAATGGCAGAGAAATACCATGTAGTGGGTAGGTATGGTGGACACAAATGGCATAGTTTTTGGCTCAAGGATTTGGATGCACGAGAAGAATTCCTCTCAATACAAGGCTAGGCTAGCAAGGTTGTTTGAAGCAAACTCAAGTATGAAACGGTGCAGCAAAGCTCACATATGAACATATTGCAAGCATTATAAGACTTTACATCATCTCCTTGTTGTTCAAACACCTTAACCAGAAAATATCTAGACTCTAGAGATCAGTCATGCAAACCAAATTTTAACAAGCTCTATGTAGTTCTTCATTAATAGGTGCAAAGTACATGATGCAAGAGCTTAAACATGATCTATATGAGCACAACAATTTCCAAGTATCAAATTATTCAAGACATTATACCATTTACCACATGCAGCATTTTTTTTCCAACCATACAACAATGAACGAAGTAGTTCACCCTTCGCCATGAACATTAAGAATAAAGCTAAGAACATATGTGTTCATACGAAACAGCGGAGCGTGTCTCTCTCCCAAACAAGGAATGCTAGGATCCGATTTTATTCAAACAAAAACAAAAATAAAAACAAACAGACGCTCCAAGTAAAGCACATAAGATGTAACGGAATAAAAATATAGTTTCACTAGAGGTGACCTGATAAGTTGTCGATGAGAAGGGATGCCTTGGGCATCCCCAAGCTTAGATGCTTGAGTCTTCTTAAAATATGCAGGGATGAACCACGGGGGCATCCCCAACCTTAGACTTTTCACTCTTCTTGATCATATTGTATCATCCTCCTCTCTTGACCCTTGAAAACTTCCTCCACACCAAACTCAAAATAATCTCATTAGAGGGTTAGTGCATAATTGAAAATTCATATATTCAGAGGTGACATAATCATTCTTAACACTTCTGGACATTGCACAAAGCTACTGAAAGTTAATGGAACAAAGAAATCCATCAAACATAGCAAAACAGGCAATGCGAAATAAAAGGCGGAATCTGTCAAAACAGAACAGTCCGTAAAGACGAATTTTTTAGAGGCACTGGACTTGCTCAGATGAAAATGCCCAAATTGAATGAAAGTTGCGTACATATCTGAGGATCATGCATGTAAATTGGCAGATTTTTCTAAATATTCTACAGCAGGGGCGGCTCAATTTCGTGACAGCAAGAAATCTGTTCCTGCGCAGTAATCCAAATCAAGTATTGACTTTACTATCAAAGACTTTACTTGGCACAACAATGCAATAAAATAAAGATAAGGAGAGGTTGCTACAGTAGTAACAACTTCCAAGACTCAAATATAAAATAAAGTGCAGAAGTAAAATAATGGGTTGTCTCCCATAAGCGCTTTTCTTTAACGCCTTTCAGCTAGGCGCAGGAAGTGTGAATCAAGTATTATCGAGAGATGAAGCATCAACAGAGGGGTTTGGAGTTTTCTCAACTATGCATTGTATCTTATCTATGTAAGTTTTAGAGGCTCCTTTTTCATTACTCTTAGGCTTGCTATTCTCATCAAACAAATTTTCAGGAACAAGCCAACCATAGTTATTTTCTAGAGCTTCATGCATTCCTAGGAGCTTACAAGGTATTGATGTCTTAATCTCCCCTTCACAATTAACTTGATTAGTGTACTTTAATCTATCTTTTTCTATTTTTTCAAGGGTACTAGCAAAGTTGGTATAAGAGCCAAGCATCTTATATTTAATAAAGACTTTTCTAGCCTCTCTTGCTACACCACCAAATTCTTTAAGAAGGGTTTCTAAGACAAAATCTTTCTTTTCTCCTTCCTCCATATCATAGAGTGTAAGAAACATATGTTCAATTATAGGATTGAGATTAACAAATTTAGTTTCCAACATGTGTACTAAGGAAGCAGCAGCAATTTCATAAGTAGGAGCAAGTTCTACCAAGTGTCTATCTTCAAAATCTTCAGTTGTACTAACATGAGTGAAAAAATCTTCTATATTATCTCTCCCAATGATAGACCCTCGCCCTACCGGTATGTCTTTTAGAGTGTATTTAGGAGGAAACATGATGAAATAAACAAAAGGTAAATAAAGTAAATGCAAGTAACTAATTTTTTTGTGTTTTCAATATAGAGAACAAGACAGTAAATAAAGTAAAACTAGCAACTAATTTTTTTGTGTTTTTGATATAAAGAGCAAACGAAGCAATAAATAAAGTAAAGTAAAGCAAGACAAAAACAAAGTAAAGAGATTGGATGTGGGAGACTCCCCTTGCAGCGTGTCTTGATCTCCCCGGCAACGGCGCC